>NW_028261384.1:57081169-57128669 GCF_051295495.1 Thamnophis sirtalis | reverse complement strand
TTTGGCCCCTATCATGAAAATGGTTAATGCAGTGTTTTCAACAATTGAACCGGGATCCATCTTGGAAACAAACCAGTTAATGTACAGCGTAGCTGTAATAGTCACTAATGAACTAGGCATTAAAATTAAAGTACCTAGTCACCCAACAGAAAAAGCATCAAAGCCAAAGTGGAAAATCAGTTTAGAACAAAAAATCAAAAAATTAAGGGCAGATGCTAGTAACTTAAAGAACATGCATGAGCAACGACTTAAAAACAACAAAACCATAGATCGGCTAATCAGAAGATATAGATTGGATACAAGAAACATCAATGAAGCTGTAGAGATTGTAAAACAGCAGATAACAGCAACAGCTAGAAAAATTGAAAGATATGAGGCACGAATCATCCAATATAAACAAAATCAGCAATTTCGATCAGACCAACGCCGTTTTTATCAAAGTCTTAATGTGAATGGTGACACCAAAAGTGAAAAACCAGAAAAACAGGCCATAGTTGAATTCTGGAAAGAATTGTGGGAAAATGCAAAGGACTACACCAAGGAAGCAAAGTGGATACATGACTTTGAGAAAAGCATTGGCAACAAACAAATGCAAGTATTAGAAATAACAATTGAGATGGTCAAAAATCGAGTTAAAAAGGTAAAGAATTGGACATCACCTGGAAAGGACCAATTACATGGTTTCTGGCTCAAATATCTGACCAGTTTACATGCAATATTGGCCAGGCAACTGAATGAAATTTTACAAAAGGGCCAAATTGATGAATGGTTGACAACTGGAAAAACATACTTGATTCAGAAAGATCCAACTAAAGGAACAACACCTGAAAAATATAGACCAATAACATGCTTACCAACAACCTTCAAATTACTCACAGGCATTATTGCAGATAACATGATGGATTATTTGGAAACAAACAACATCTTGCCAGTAGAGCAAAAAGGCAACAAAAGAAGGAGCAGGGGCACAAAAGATCAGCTTCTAATTGATAAAATGATATTAGAAAATTGTAAGAACAGAAAAACGAACTTGAATATGGTCTGGATTGATTACAAAAAGGCATTTGACTCACTGCCACATAGTTGGATCATAAAATGTTTAGAAACAACTGGCATTAGCAAAAATATTACATCCTTTACTGAAAAGGCAATGAAACAATGGAGAACTGAGTTGGCAGTAGGGAATGAGAGCTACGGAATGGTTAATATCAAGCGAGGAATTTTCCAGGGTGATTCACTTTCACCTCTTCTCTTCATCATCGCAATAATCCCACTATCAGTAATCTTAAAAAAAATGAAATTAGGCTACCAAACAGCCAAAAAAGCTGAAAAAATTTCGCATTTACTATATATGGATGATTTGAAACTCTATGGAAAGTCAGAAATAGAAATCCAATCATTGACAAATACAGTCCGAGTATTCAGCACCGATATTTCAATGCAGTTTGGCATGGAAAAATGCGCCACTGTATCCATAAAAAGGGGCAAAATCACTGCATCTGAGGGAATTGAAATGCCCAATGGCCAACTAATTAAATGCAAAGAAAATGAAGCCTACAAATACTTAGGCATTCTGCAGTTGGATAACATCAAGCATGGAGAAGTAAAAACTATTGTCAGGCGAGAGTACACCAACAGAGTTAGGAAAATTTTTAAATCTAAATTGAATGGTGGAAATACAATCAAGGCCATAAATACCTGGGCAATACCAGTTATAAGATACACAGCTGGTATAGTTAACTGGACACAAGCTGATTTGGACCTTTTGGACCGAAAAACCAGGAAACTAATGACAATGCACTACAGTTTACATCCACGTGGTGATACTGATAGACTATATCTGCCCCGAAAATCAGGTGGCAGAGGATTATTACAGGTGAAGCAAACAGTTGAAGAAGAAAAACATGCACTGGCTGATTATTTAAAAGACACACAAGAACATCTATTAATCGAAGTAAAGAACAAAAATCTACTGAAGGCCCAACAGACAAAACAAGAATACAGAAAAGATGTGATAAAATCAAGAATGGAGAGTTGGCAGAACAAAGCACTGCATGGTCAATTTCTGGAAAAAATAAAAGATAAAGTGGACAGTGAACAAACTTGGTTATGGTTAAAAACAGGTACATTAAAGAAAGAAACAGAGTCACTAATCCTGGCTGCGCAAGAACAAGCTATCCGCACAAATGCCATTAAGGCCAAAATCGAAAAATCCTCTGATGATGCCAAATGCAGACTTTGCAAAGAAGCTGATGAAACTGTTGATCACATACTCAGCTGCTGTAAAAAAATCGCGCAGACTGATTATAAATTGCGGCACAATTCAGTAGCACAAATGATCCATTGGAATTTGTGCAAAAATTATAATATTAAAACAGCAACAAACTGGGGGGAACATCAGCCTGAAAAAGTCACCGAAAATGAGATGGTCAAGATCTTGTGGGATTTCCGTATACAAACCGACAAAATACTGGCGCATAATACACCAGACATCACACTGGTTGAGAAAAATAAGGTCACAATCATAGACATCGCAATACCAGGTGATAGCAGGGTCGCCGAGAAGGAACATGAAAAAATCGCAAAATACCAGGACTTAAAAATCGAAATTCAACAACTATGGCACAAACCAGCAGTGGTAATTCCAGTGGTAATTGGCACACTGGGTGCTATTCCAAAAGCACTGGAATTACATTTAAAACAGTTAAAAATTGACAAAATCACCATCAGTCAAATGCAAAAAGCCGCACTGCTTGGATCTGCACGCATATTACGAAAATACGTTACAACGTCCTAGGCCCCTGGGTGGGGCCCGACTAGTAACCAATGCCAAATCCGGTGAAACAACTGGCCGCTGTGATACAATTGTATAATAATAATAATACAATTGTATAATAATAATAATAATAATATCATCGTGGCCCAAGGCTAGGGGAAGAACTAGATCTTAAAGGACTTATTAAAGGATCTCAGGGAGAGATTCTCAAGCTGAATCTCAGGGAGGGATTCTGTTGGTATTAAATTATAGGCCATAAGGAACATCTTTACCCTCTTTAATTACCTGGTTTAAGATTGTTATAAGAAAGAAGAAAATAACATTTAATAACAGCCCCTTTTATATAGAAGGGAAATCAATCCTACTTGTTTTTTAGATTTCCATCATATTGTGAAAAATTGGTCAACAAATAGTCTTTCCCCAATTTTGTGTATTGTTTATAATGATATATGAGATTCTGGTATTTATGGAATGTCATAGTGCTCATGGTAAAACAAATATTACTGCAAAATAATAATTATTAAATTTCTATTGCAATATTATTTTGTTTATTTATATAAAACATTTATACAGCTGCACGCTTTATAATAAACTGACTCTAAATGAAAAATTTAAACAACAGAAACCATTTTAAACTATAAAAATCAAGAACATTAAAAACAAAAACCTGGTTGAAGTCAGGTTTCCAATATATAGTCACCCCATTTTATCCCAGCATTTGGGGGGAAAGCTAGGTCTTCAATGCTTTATGGGAAGCTGGGAGGATAGAAATCTACTTTTGCAACTTTTTGACAATCAAAATAAATGGGGAAGCATGATTCACTTAACTGTATTACTAAATTAACCACAGCAGTGATTCACTTAACAACTGTAATAATAAAGCTTATAAAATGGGGCAAAATTCACTTAACTGACCTGCTTGGCATCAGAAATTTTGGACTCAGTCATGGTTGTAAGATGATGACTACCTTTATGCATACAGTATATCTTACCTGTGTTATTTTAACTGAGACTGTACGGTGGTGGGTTTTTGGAATTCCAGCCAATTTACTCACTAGAGAATATTAAAGTATTTTAAACAATTAGCTATGCCCCTTTCCCAATACATTACTAGTACATGTTGGTTTCTGAACAACTAAGAGCTTCTTGCAAAGCTCAGCTGTTTGTAAATTGTGGAAATTCCTAACTTAATGGACATGTCCTCAGATTGATTTGACTTATTGCATCAAAAATTGTGCAGCTAAGTTTGAAATAATTGTACCTGAATTATTTCCTATTATCTGATACAGAGTTCTGTGTAATGATAACACTTTAAATATTGTTAAATTATATTATGTTGAATATACATTAAAAGCAAGAGGTTCTATATCCATTTTGTCTGTTCTTTGTATTTTGTTATTATTATGCAGAGTAAACATTTGATGTTCTATTTTGAATAACATTCACATTTCACAGAATTCCACTTCTCTTTTTTGTTTGATAATTAATTTATTTTCTCAGATAGGTAACTATTGCATCCCTTCTCTACTATACATTTGCTTTATTATATAACAAACATAATACCACACCATCAAAATAGCTAGAAAAATGCGCTATTCATTTATATTGTGTTACAAATGGCATAGTCATGCAGCCATTGTTAGTAAAAATAGGTTTCAGTTTTTATTCTAAAAAGAGGAAGTAAGATCTTGTTCATTTGTTAATAATATCATCTAAATCGCTGATAATTTGGAAACCTATCTACCTACTGAGTAGTAAAGACATGGTTACTGTTGAATAGTCTATTATCACTTTAAATTGTTTTTCTTTCATGCATGTAGAAAATCAAGGTAATAGTCTGATTTGGAATTTAGAGTGAGCACAATTTTTTAGCACCTGTCTTATTAGGACCAAGGTGTCCTTAAGGGCTTTCCAGTTGCTTCCCTTGGCTTCTCTTTTCAGAGGATTACTTAAACAAATAAAAAGGCCTTGTAAGTTACTTTAGGATTATGGACAAAGTGAATCCTTGGCATATTCTATTTTAAGCTGGAAAAAGAAGGCAAAGTTATCCTATGCATTATACATAAAGTGAAATTGTAGGTGACAAGCATAGTTTGTATGATTTTATGATAGAGTGAAAATGCTGATTTGCAAACATGTTTCAGTATCTTGAGCCATGAAACTCTAGAAAATGCCAAAATAACATTTTTTTTGCTTTTGCACAGGTGATAAATCCAATGGGATGGGATGCATTTGGACTACCAGCAGAGAATGCAGCAATTGAGCATGGATTCCATCCTGCAGAGTGGACCCAAAGGTTTTTATTTTCCCAAATCCTTGTAAATATGACAAATATGAATAGAAGTTTACTAATGCATTTTCTGATTAACAAAGTTTAGTAAATTCATCAGATGCCTAGAGTAAACTATGTTGACTTAGACTAGCTAAAAAATAGAAGTTTGGTTGTGCCTTTTTTGATTATCAAAGTTTTAGTAAATTATAGTTAAAAGGATATGATTTCATGAACTATAGCTCACTTCATGTTACAGATCTGTAAAACAGATTACAAATACTTTATGAATTAAGTTGTAATTTTGACATATATGAATTCAGCCATTTCTTTCTCTGTTGTGTGATTAAAGTGTTTTATTTCCAAAATGGTCACTTTGTGATGTGCAGTAGAGTCCAGGGAGGTTGAAATGCTCTTATATTACTTTGTCCTCATTTTGAGTCATGCTATCAAACTTTTGTATCAAGCTTGCCCCATTTGGAATCCAGAAGGACATTGCTGGCAGATTATGTTATATAGAGACATGCCTCTAACCATGTGGGTATTTATTAGGGCCTGTGATGGTTCTATTGATGTAAATGTGGAGAAAATGTAGACACCTAGGTTTGTTGCAGGTTAACATGGGAATGTCATATTATGGCATAATTGTCATATTGTTTCTTGTTGTTTGTGATAATCTGCTTGTGATAATCTATTAGTTAATAGTCTGTATGCTGGTATGGGCAGTTCCTGAGAAAGTGCAATGTAATTATCCATTATGAGCTGTACTGAATTAATAATGAATTTGAGTGTTTGAATTGTGAGTTATTGTAGGTGACAATTAGTGGTGTTTGTGTGTTTGTAGCCTGACTTTTCATTATTATATTATGTTTATTTGTTGCCCATTCTAGAGTTCAAACTTCCCGCTCCTCCTAAAGGATGCGGTGGTGAGACCCCTACTGAAGAAACCTTCTCTGGACCCAGCCATTTTGAGCAACTATTGTCCAGTCTCCAACCTGCCCTTTGTAGGGAAGGTTGTTGAGAAAGTGGTGGCCTTTCAACTCCGACGGTCCTTGGATGAAACCAATTATCTGGATTCCTTTCAGTCGGGTTTCAGGTCTGGTTACAGCACGGAAACTGCTTTGGTCGTGCTGATCGATGATCTCTGGCGAGCCAGGGATAGGGGTCACCCCTCTATCCTTGTGCTCCTTGACCTCTCAGCGGCCTTTGATACCATTGACCATGGTATCCTTCTGCGACGGTTGCGGGAGGTGGGAGTGGGAGGCACCGTCCTTCAGTAGTTCTCCTCCTACCTCTCGGACAGGTCGCAGTCGGTGTTGGTCGGAGGGCAGAGGTCGACCCCAAGGCCCCTCAGTTATGGGGTGTCACAGGGTTCGGTCCTGTCTCCCCTCCTATTTAACATCTACATGAAGCCGCTGGGTGAGATCATACGCCGGCATGGGATTAAATACCATCAATATGTGGACAATACGCAGTTGTATCTGTCCGCCCCGTGCCAACTCAGTGAAGTGGTAGAAGTGATGTGCCAGTGCCTGGAGGCTGTCAGGGTCTGGATGGGTATGAACAAGCTTCCACTCAATCCTGACAAGACCGAGTGGCTATTGATGTTCCCTCCCAAAGATTGGCCAAGTATTCCATCTCTCAGGCTGGGGGGTGAAATTATATGCCCCTCAGAGAGGGTTCGCAATTTGGGAGTCCTCCTGGATCCGCAGCTGCCTTTAGAACACCATTTGTCGGCTGTGACCAGGGGGACCTTTGCCCAGGTTCTTCTGGTGCACCAATTGCGACCCTATCTGGATCAGGAGGCCCTTCAGATAGTCACTCACGCCCTCATGACCTCAAGACTGGATTATTGTAACGTGCTCTACATGGGGCTGCCCTTGAAGAGTGTTCGAAGACGTCAGCTAGTCCAGAACACAGCCGCGCGAGCGATTGTGGGTACACCCAGGTACACCCGCGTTACACCTATCCTCTGCGAGCTGCACTGGCTACCCATTAGTCTTTGGACTCGCTTCAAGGTGCTACACGGCATCGGACCTGGGTACCTGAGAGACCGCCTCCTGCCAATTACCTCCCATAGACCGATCAGATCGCACAGACTAGACCTTCTCCAGATCCCATCTGCCAGCCAATGTTGGCTGGCGACTCCCTGGGGGAGCGCCTTCTCTGTTGCAGCTCCAGCCCTCTGGAACGAGCTCCCCGTGGAGATTAAAAACAGCAAAAAATTTCCTCCTACACCGGGAAATAGGCCAGAGAGTGATCCAAAGATCCCCTTGTTGTCAAATGACCCATAGGAAATAATAGGTCTTTCTGTCAGCATTTCTTCATTCAGTAATCAGGAAAGAAAACCACTGGACTCCATTTGTTGAAATCAAGTGTACTTTTACTAATTATAAATGAACAGTTGCAAAGCTAAGCTAAGTCTGGTTAATTAGGCGTGAAAGCGAATAATATATTGTATAATTCATTCCCCTCCCCTTGGCATCCCCGTGCACAGTCCAATCATAATTCTCCCAAATGTCAGGTGTGAGATAACTTCGAAAGGCATCACCAGGATGGAATGCTGGACCGTTGGCCTTGGTGGGAAAGACTCCTCTTCGACATGCACAGTAAGGTGGTCAGTTCAGTGAAACTTCCTCCAGCACAACAATGATTCCCCTCCAAATACCATGCCCCCCCTCCCTGTTTCAATGGCAGCCGAAGCAGTAGCAAAGCAGAGGCTGACACTTTCCCTGTAAGTCTTTACAGCTTGACGAAGATTGTTAATATTTTCAAACAGACTACGATTTCCATCAGGGATGAACACACAGCCTGAAGTACCTATACATTTACAGATTCCTCCCTCCTTTGCAAGCATCATATCAAGAGCTAACCTGTTCTGCAAGTCTATGGTTCTCATAGCAGAATTCTCAGCCCCAACTATTTCAAACTCTACTGCCATGGTATTGGCTGTTGCTTCAAGAAAGAGCGAAAATCTTTTACACTGCTCCCACAGCATATTGACACCTAATTGGGGAATGAGAGTCCTAAAGAATCAATTCCAGCCACTAGACAGGGATGTAGTGTTGGATAAAATGTCAGGAACGGCAGGGGTGGGTAGTAAGTAGTGTGGAGCTATGAAGGTCTCAAGGTTCAAGCAACAGAAGTCCGGGGAACATAGTACTCACATAAACATTTAACATTTACATGAAACCGCTGGGCGAGATCATCCGAAGGCACGGGATAAAATACCATCAATATGCGGACGATACACAGTTGTATCTGTCCGCCCCGTGCCAACTCAATGAAGCGGTGGACGTGATGAACCGGGGACTGGAAGCCGTTAAAGACTGGATGAGAGCAAACAAACTGATACTCAACCCAGACAAGACCGAGTGGCTGTTGTGTTTCCCTCCCAAAAATTTCACCAACATACCATCACTCAGGCTGGGGGGACAAAATTTATACCCCTCAGAAAGGGCCCGCAACTTGGGAGTCCTCCTGGATTCACAGCTAACTTTTGACCACCATCTCTCAGCTGTGACCAGGGGGGCATTTGCCCAGGTTCGCCTGGTGCGCCAGTTGCGGCCCTACCTGAATCGGGAGGCCCTCACAACAGTCACTCGAGCCCTTGTGATCTCTAGGCTGGAATACTGTAATGTGCTCTACATGGGGCTGCCCTTGAAGAGCATCCGAAGACTTCAGCTAGTCCAGAATGTGGCCGCGCGAGTGATCGTGGGCGCACCACGGTTCGCCCACATAACACCGATCCTCTGTGAGCTGCACTGGCTACCTGTTGATCTCCGGGTGCACTTCAAGGTCCTACTCACCACCTATAAAGCGCTCCATGGTAGTGGATCTGGCTATTTGAGAGACCGCCTTCTGCCAATTACCTCCCTGCGTCCCATCAGATCGCATAGAGTTGGCCTCCTCCGTATTCCATCCGCCAGTCAGTGCCGACTGGCGACTACTCGGAGGAGAGCCTTCTCTGTTGCGGCTCCGACACTATGGAACAATCTCCCCGTGGAGATTCGTACCCTCACCACCGTCCAGGCCTTCCGCACAGCCCTCAAGAACTGGCTAGCCCGTCAGGCTTGGGGATAATCTTATTTTCGCCCCTCCCAAATGCTGAGTGAATGTTGAGTTTTACTGTCTAATTTACTTTGTGCACATTTCTTTTTGGTATTGTCCTACACTCCCCTTCCTTTTTTGATTGTAAGCCGCCCTGAGTCCCCTCAGGGAAAAGGGCGGCCTATAAATAAATAAATCTACAATCTAAATCTACAATCTACAACACCTTCCCTTCCAACCTGGGGGAAGTTTGTTTTGGCTAGAGGCTTCAGGTAAGGGAGGAGGGGATCATTTCCCCCACTTTTAGTCATTTTAATTTGTTTGCTGCAGCCATAAAATCCACATTTATTAGTGATATTTTTTGCAAAGCAACATACAGTGGTTCAAGTGGCCAGACTGCATAAGATTTTGCCCAGATTTGAGCAATTCTGGATGTTGGAACTATATAATCCAATAAAATTTTATGATCATAACAAGGGTATTTGTGCCATGGAAAATATGTACAGGAGTCTCTTTTGGCAGGAAGACATCTTAATATTTTTCTGTGGTCATAATCAGTGATGGAGAAGTCACAGGGTCGAAATTGAGTGCTGTCAGGGAATGGCCTCCAAAGAGCAGTGGCTTTGATGGTGAAATTACAGTAACTATATCCTACTAGGGTGAAGCAGAAACAGAGATGGAAGGGCTGTTACAGAGTCTGTGCTTATCTCATGTATAGCAGGGGAAAGAATTTTTCTGGTATAAATTGAATGAAACTATTTATGGCCTATTTATGACTATTTACATTTTCAATACTGATTTTGCAAACGTAGATTCCATTTTATCACTACCACCTGCATAGTTACATGCTTAGCGTTCAGTTAATTTATGCATGGCATGTGCAGTACAATAGGATTCAACCAGATTCAAATAGGTATCTGTGGTAAGATCATCTGATGGGGCTTTCAATGTGGCATCTCTGTGTTTTTGTAGCAGAGAATTCTCTAGGCGTCCTCTTTCATTTCGGGCATGATGGGTACCACATTTGGTTTAATAGCTCGGGTTCAAGGTTGCACTGCTTTAAAAAAATGGAGTGAGCTGCTAAGCAACAATAACACAACTATTGTCCATAATACAGGCACCAGGTCACTTCTAATACAGGCAGTTACTCTTAGATGATGTTGAGCCTCCAGTAGAGAAGCCTCCAACAGATAGGTTGTGCAGATCTTATGCTGTTTGGAGCACAAACTATACGATGGTCGGGGACAGAGGTTACTACACTTGCCTCCCTGATGGGCAAAGCTTCAGCTTTGCCTTGGATTGGCCAACAGAATGTGACCATGTTGGTTCCTCGTCTGTGGTGGGTACTTTCTTACAGTGCTACACGTGCATCCAGGAAGGCAGGCCCTGGCGCTCTTCCAGTGAGGAGTCAAACAGTTCTTGAAATATCTTGACCAGCATTCACTCATCAGGCACCAAGGAGTGGCAAGGGTGTAGTGTTTCCTTAGGGAGTGCAGCAACAACCTGGGAATGATAGGACTTTAGAGTGATGATGAGAACACTGTAATTGCTGTCTTCTCCTCCATCTTACTTGAGTCTTTGCACCGCCTGGCAATCAGGTGAGCACTCGGAGCTCAGGATCCTAGACAGCACCCTGCAGAGCTGGGTTGAGTTTTTAAAGGAGATTTGGGTTAATGTCAGGGTTTCAAGTAACACCCCCAAACAAGACTCCAAGGTAGGCATTCCCTCAAAGTCCCATTTTATTATAGATGTCATATTGGCACATTTGTGAAAACCTGAATCTGATGTCTTCTGAGTTTTCCCCGCCCAAAGGAAAGTCAAAGTCCCTTCTCCTGCACCCACATGTCGATCACATGGGGTCCAATCAGATCACCATCCTAACTGGAGTTGTTTCCCAGTCACGCCTCTCTAAGTGCATGCTAAAGGTCTTTGACTTCAGTGAAAAAATGTTATTAGGGCTAACATCTCACCCCGTCGCCATCCAACCCTCCTCCCAGTTCCCACAGCATGCCCATCCACCAAATATGGCAGCCCTGAAGATGGCCTCCAGGGATGACAGCAGACTTCAAAGGTTAATTGAAACTGCAGAAAAAACAATTGCTACCAACCTGCCCTCCATCGAAAACCTGTATACTGCACGAGTCAAAAAGAGTGCTGTGAAAATATCTACTGATCCCTCACATCCTGGACATAAATTGTTTCAACTTCTATCCTCAAAACAATGCTATAGGGCACTGCACACCAAAAAAAAAAAAAAAACCTAGACAAAAGGACAGTTCTCCTAAGTTGGTGGAGACAGCAGTCATGCATGGGTTAACTCAGTCAGTAACCAATTTAATATTTCAATTTAATAAAATTTGTATGCCGCCCACTCCCTTGGGATTCTAACCAATAGAACTGAGTCTACCAAAGTGATGTCATCGGCTCTGCGGAGCATGCTCCCACTTTTTCAGACTCAGTTCAATTGAACTGGCTGTGTTAAATCGCTCTCTCCTAGATTAATTGGTTAAAATGGATTGATTGATTGGTTTTTAATTGACTTTTCTCTAAATTCGCTTGCAAATTGTTTCTTTAAACTGATATTCCAGTCTGGGCTCCTGTTTAACTCTCTAAAGCCTCTGGGCTAGAGAACTTTGCCGCCCCTCGTGGAGTTTAGCTTCTAAAAGCCTTCGGGCTTTCTGCCAGATCGGATTTCAGCAGAGCTTGCTGAATTAGCCAAGGGAAGCCTAATCCTCTCAGCAGCATGAGCCGAGGTGGCGCAGTGGTTAAATGCAGCACTGCAGGCTACTTCAGCTGACTGCAGTTCTGCAGGCTGTTCAAATCTCACCGGCTCAGGGTTGACTCAGCCTTCCATCCTTCCAAGGTGGGTAAAATGAGGACCCGGATTGTTGTTGGGGGCAATATGCTGACTCTGTAAACCGCTTAGAGAGGGCTGAAAGTACCTTCTATTGATTTGCCGGTAATTGTCCTCTCCTCTCCCAACGTGGCCTCAGCAGCTCCGGAGGAAGCCCTACATCCAGAGGACAAGAGGATAGAGCAAACTCTGGTCAAGGGTCACCAGGCCTCAGCTTGGGCTGTTAGGGCGGGACCTCAGCTTCCTTCTTTAGTCGATCCGCTCTCCTGTGGCTGAGACAGCTTCAGGCTTGCCTTCCAGCCAGGGATTCTAGGGCTCGCAGGGACATCAATAAGATTAAGGCTGCCCTAGAATACACTGCAGATGCCTCCCTGGACGCAGCACGTTTTGCCTCCAAAGCCATTGCCTCCTCCATCTCTACCTGCCGGCTTATCTGGCTGAGGCAGTGGCAAGCGGAAGCGTGGGCCAAGTGGAGGCTTGCATCCTCTCCCTACTCTGCATCCCTTCTCTTTGGTCCTCCATTAGAACCCCTTCTGGTGGAGTCCAAAGATAAGAGGAAGGTTCTGCAACCAGCCACTAAAAAGCAGGAAGGTTGGAACCAATCCTTTTATCGTAGGCAGTCGTTTCGTGGCCAGGAGGGTAGCACTTCCAACTTCCGTCCCCAGCGACAGGCCCCTCCTAGAAAGGCCCCATCCTTTTCCTATAGATCAGGCAGGAACAATCAGAGATTCCTGCCCAGAAAGCCCTTCAAGGACAATTCCAATGGTTCCTTTAAGAGGCAGAAGTGACTGCCTGGAGGATCTCCCAATAGGGTGGCGTCTAGCAGCCTTCGCCGATCGTTGGGACGACATCACCAATGACATGTGGGTCAGGTCCACAATCAGATTCAGCCTTCTCCTGGACTTGCGCTCCAGCCCTCCGAACCACTTTGTCCCGTGTCCTATCTCCAGGGACCCTCAAAAAAGGCTCCTGGTAGAACAGGCCGTTCACCACCTTCTCCAGATTCGGGCCATTCAGCTTGTGCCTCCAGGCCAGGAGAGACAGCGGTTTTACTCTCATCTTTCTATCGTGCCAAAGTCTTCAGGGGGCTGGAGGGCAATTCTCGACCTAAAATTTTTAAATCAATTCGTCAGATACAGGAGATTCAAGATGCACTCTCTCCTATCAATTCTAGAAAGTGTTCACAGACACGATCTCCTTACATCAGTGGACCTGACGGAGGCTTACCTCCACATGCCCATCCACAAATGGCACAGGAGGTTTCTCCGCTTTGTCCATGCAGGCCTCCATTTCCAATATCGGGCCCTTCCCTTTGGGCTGTCCTCAGCCCCAAGGGTTTTCACAAAACTTCTGTCAGTCGTAGCCGCACATCTGCGGGCCAGGCCCATCCAAATCTTCTGCTACCTGGACAACATCCTCTTGTTGTTCAGGTCACACACGCAGGCCCTCAGAGATCTCCAGGACACCTTTTAGGTGTTACAGGAAGTGGGGTTCTCCATCCATCAGGAGAAGAGTCACTTCGTCCCCACTCCTCTCCTGGTGCACCTGGGAGCCCTCATAGATTCACCCCAGGGGAAAGTCTTTCTTTTCCAGGACCGCCAGAGCAGTCTCAGGGAGTTAGCCAGAGAGGTACGGAGGAGGCAGTGGGTTCCTCTTCTCCAGCTGTCTCAACTGCTGGGAAAGATGGTCTCCTGCTTCTCCATTCTCCCTTGGGCACGGCTTCACAGCCGCTGCCTCCAGTGATTTCTTCTGCCATTCCAGAAGACCAACAGCAGCTGTTCCTCAGTGAAGGTCCTCCTGACCCTGGAAGTCCTGTCATCTCTGGAATGGTGGATCTCCCCGGCCATTGCTCAGGGCTCTCTTTTCAGGGACCCTCCACGTCTTGTGGTAACAACAGACGCGAGCCTCACGGGCTGGGGAGCTCACTTGGAGGAACAAGTAGTGCAGGGTCTTTGGCCCAATTCAGACCTATCACACAGTATGAATTGGCTAGAGTTGAGGGCCATCCATCTAGCTCTCCTTCACTTTCAGCTCTTTCTCCAAAACTCACATGTGTTGATCTGGACGAACAATACCACGGCCAGGCTACGCCTGGCTACGCCTAACCACTTGGAGGCTGAGCGGGCAGTCCTGAGGGCTGATAACCTTTCCGAGACTGTGATCCATGCCATTCAAGCCTCACGCCGCCCAGCTACCAATAGGATATATGAATCTACATGGCAGACTTTTGTAACGTGGTGCCTGGGGTGAGGGGAAGACCCATTGAAAGCTGCAGTACCCCAGCTTCTTGAATTCTTGCAGCAGGGTCTTGATAATGGATTTTCTCCGAATACCTTGCCGCAGCAGGTGGCAGCCCTCTCCTCAGTTCTCTCCCTCCACCGAGATGAGCCCCTCTCCTTGCATCCTCACGTCCACAGGTTCCTTAAAGGGGCATCCAATATCTGTCCTCCTGTCATACACGATTCCCCTCCTGGGATCTGACCAAGGTCCTCGACTTCCTTACAGAACCGCCCTTTGAGCGTCTCAGGGCAGCAACTCTGCACCACCTCACCCTCAAGACTGCCTTTCTGGTGGCCATAACATCAGCACGGAGGAAGTCAGAGTTGGCGGCCCTCTCCATCCGGGCTGTGTTTCTTCCACCCAGACCATGTGGTTCTCCGCATTGACCCCACCTTTGTTCCGAAGGTGAATTCAGCATTCCATCATTCTCTAGATCTCACCCTTCCAAATTTCTGCCTGGCTCCATCTCACAGTCTGGAGCGCAAATGGTACAAACTAGACGTCAGGCATGCCTTTAAAACTTACATCGCCAAGACGGCTGCCTTCAGACACAGTGAAGCCCTCTTTGTCTCCTTTCATCCGACCAACAAGGGCCTAAAAGCTTCTCCTTCCATGATTGGACGTTGGATCAGATCAGCCATTGCGCAAACTTACATTGCGCATCATCTCCCTCCTCCACCCAACATTACAGCTCATTCTACGTGCAGCACAGCCACGTCAGCAGCATGGGCGCAACAGGCCTCGGTGGAGGAGATCTGTAAGGCAGCGACCTGGGCTACCCCTAATTCCTTTATCAGACATTATAAGGTAGATAGGTATGCATCGGCTGATGCAGCCTTCAGATGGCGAGTGCTCCAGCAGGTCCTTCCGTCCTCCAGCTCCTAGGCCAGTCTCATGCCCTCCCAGGGACACGCCAGCTCTGGTAGGTCCCATGCATGACCGCTATCTCCACCAACTTAGGAGAATGGGGCGTTGGTTCTTACCTGATACGCCCCTTCTCTGAGCAGGTGGAGACAGCGGTCATCCCCATCCTAGCATTCTGGCCTACCTCGCAGGGGTGTACAGTGAGCATTTTTGGTTGAGTCCGGAGAGAAAGCGATTTGTCACACATAGCAGTCTACTAATCTCCTTCGTCAGGAAAAGTGGGAGCATGCTCCGCAGAGCCGATGACATTACTTTAGTAGATTCAGTTCTATTGGTTACTGACGAGTTAACTCATGCATGACTGCTGTCTCCACCTGCCCAGAGAAGGGGCGTATCAGGTAAGAACCAACACCCCAGTTTTTCCCGAATGCCACCCACTCTGCTAAACAACTATTTCCCACAACACTTTCAAATTATTTAATGTATTGCTATTATTCTTCTCATCCTTCCTATTACCTATCTCCTCCCATTTATGGCTATAATCTTGTAGCTTGTATCTCTATGATTTATATTTTATTTGTTTCCTAATATGATTTGATTACTTATTTAGTAACTATGACTATCACTAAGTGTGGTGTCTTATGATTCTTGATGAATGTATTTTCCCTTTTATGTACACTGAGAACATATGCACCAGACAAATTACCTGTGTGTCCAATCACACTTGGCCAATAAATTCTATTCTATTCGAAGAGATTGAATCAAATCTGCTGATAACACAAAGCTGGGGGCGGGGGGGATTTCTAACACTTTGGAAGATAGACTCAAATTTCAGAAGGCTGTTGATAGACTTGAACATTGGGTCCTATTCAACAGATGTTCAGAGACAAGAAAAGTAAGGCCCTTCACTTAAACAGGAAAAAACAGATTTCAGATACAAGATCCATATACAAGATAGTCAGTGACTCAACAGTAATGCCTGTGAAAGAGGGTTCCACCACAAAACCGCGATGCCCTTATCCGCGCCAACATAAGTGCGGAGGCAAATCCGCGGCGTCCGAAGCGCTAAGAAAAAAACGACCCTACCGCCGCGACAACAGCGCGGTGACAGAAGGGCGTTCTACATGCTTCGTTCTTTGCCTCCAAAGGTAGCCCTCCTCCTCCAGCTGACAGCGGCAGCAGGCACGGGGCAAAGCGGGCTGCCCAGCAGCAGCAGCCCGCGGGAAGGGTCCAGCTCAGCCACGGGGGGCAGCAGGAAGCGGAGGAGGACGTGGCAGCGGTGGCGGCTGAGGCTCTCCCGGGCCGGTGAAGCGGGCTTGCCCGGCGGAGGCAGGCTGCCCTCTTCTTCCTCAAAACATCTCCTTGGACAGGCGGCCTCTGCCGCCGGCGCCTCCCCCAGAGGAAGAAGCAGGGCGGGCGGCGGCGGCGGCTGAGGCTCTCCCGGGGCCGGCGAAGTGGGCTTGCCTGGTGGTGGCGGCCGCCCATCCAAGGAGATGTTGTTGAGGAAGAAGAGGGCGGCCTGCCTCTGCCAGGCAAGCCTGCTTCGCTGGCCCCGGGAGAGCCTCTGCCGCCGCTTTTGCTGCGTCCTCCTCCGCCGCCAGCGTCGGCGGCCCTGCTCGGGCCCCCCGCGGGCTTCCTGCTGCCCCCCGTGGCTGTGCTGGACCCTTCCCGCAGGCTGCTGCTGCTGGGCAGCCCGCTTTGCCCCGTGCCCGCTGCCGCTGTCAGCTGGAGGAGGAGGGCTACCTTTGGAGGCAAAGAACGAAGTATGTAGAACGCCCTTCTGTCGCCACGCTGTTGTCCCCGCGGTGATGACGTGCGGTGATGACGTCGCGACTTTAGCGACGCAATTTAATCTCCGCTATTTTGCGTAGCGCAGTTTTGTCGTGCCACGGTGAAAGAGATCTAAGTATTCTGGTGGGCCATTTAAGTATGAGTCAGTAGTGTGTCTCAGATGTGGTGTTAATTGGCTGGAGCAGTCAATCCAAATGAATCAGAGGTAGTATTCACCAGTTCTGGAAAACCAATAGAGGAAACTGAGTAGTTCAGAGAACCAGTAAATACTAACTGTGACTGGCACCGACCCTATCTATTCTCTGTCTCCCGAGTCCCAGCTGATTGGGAGGAAATAGGGATTTTGCAGTAACCTTCCTCTGCCATGCCCACCAAGGTATGTCATGCGAGGGGTAGGTTGCCCCTGGTTTGCACCTGGACTCCAGAAGGGGTTTGTCAAATTTACCTTACCTTTTAGAACTCATTCATCCGGTGGGACAGTACCCGAATGCTCCCTCCCGCCTGCCCCTTCTTGCTCACTCCCCTGCCCATACGGTTGCTGCTTGCTCGCTCCGCCCATCTGCACCATACTTTCCCTGCCCGCCGCTCACTGATTGAATGGCTCACCAATCGCCCCGTTTCTGAGAGGCAGTGGGGGAGGGGGGCTTTCTCACACGCTTTCTTTCTCCAAAGGCATGCGAGAAAGCCCTCCCCCATTGCCAAAATGTGTGAACTGTGAAGGAAGGAGGCTGCAGTACAGGCTCATTTGCCTCGGCTACGCAATCTTTTGTTCTCTGTCTGCCTCATTCACTCGTTCAGGGAACAGAGAACAAAAGGAGGTTGCATAGCCAGGGGCAAATGACCCTGCAGCCTCCTTCATTCACTCGTTCGGGCAGTGGGGGTGGAGGGTGGGCTTTCTCGCATGCCTTCTTTCTTTCTTCAAAGGCATGCGAGAAAGCCCCCCCCCCCGCCCGAACGTGTGAACTGTGAAGGAAGGAGGCTGCAGTGCAAGCCCATTTGCCTCAGCTACGCAATCCTTTTGTTCTCCGTCTGCCTCATTCACTCGTTCGGGAAGCAGAGAATGAAAGGAAGTCACGTAATCAGGGGCAAATGAACCTGCAGCCTCTTTCATTCCTTCCTTCCCTCAGTGTTCACCAAAGCACTGTTGCTGCTTGGCTGCTGTCACTGCCACCACGCCTCTGCGTGCCTGGCCTCCGGCCTGAGTGATAGCAAGCCATGGGGGAATGGGGTGGCTGGTGGCGGCTACTGCTCCTGGGCTAGCTGTGGGTCGTGCTGCTTGCTGGGCAGCGCCCCGACTCCGCTGCCGCTGTGCCACCTCAGCAGCAGCACCTCTCGCCTACAGAACCGAGGTGGGGAAGAAGATTGAGAGATATGAAGCCACAGCCTCCCCCATTTCCCTTGCCCCACAGCTCGCCTCCTTGGGTGGGACCAGGGTGCACATAGGGTGAGTGAAGTTTGTGGCCAACTTTAAAGTGAATGGGGCTACTTGTGACTAAATGAGACAGAAAACATAGAGGGATGCAAGGGAACGTGGAGGTAATCTAGTCCAACCCCTTCCCAAAGTAGGAGTTCTTTCTTCTCTTTGAGAGCTGTCAGTGGCAGACATGGTATGTGTGTATGAGAGAGAGAGAGAGAGAGAGAGAGAGAGAGAGAGAGAGAGAGAGAGAATGAGAATGAGAATGAGAATGAGAATGAAAGAAAATTGGAGAGAGAGATTAGGAAGGAAGGAAGGAAGGAAGGAAGGAAGGAAGGAAGGAAGGAAGGAAGGAAGGGAACTTGTGATCACAATTGAACCCAAAATTTTGGTTTCTAAGCAAGAGCGTTGTTAAATGAGTTTCACCACATTTTCCAACTTGGCCACGCCCACCCGGCCACATGATCACCAAGCCACTCCCACAAAACAGGCCATACCTACAGAATAGGTTCTAAAAAAAATTGAAACCCACCACTGGGTCATGCTCACCATGCCAAGCCTAACACTGAACTGGATGAATTGTCATCTGAGCAGGCAGAGGAAGTGAGGCTGGATGCAATCAACAGATACTACTGTCATTTTTCAAAGAGGACTATTGCTCTCTTCCAACATAACAGCTCAAGGACCGCAAAGAAAGTAGACTAAATGAATACTGCAAGAATACTGATGCAGAAACTCTACCAAATGAAGACTAAAAGACACATGATAATAGTATTCCAATATTTTAAGGGCTCCCACAGGCAAGAGAATTTCAGTTTATTCTCCATAGCACCTGAGGGCAGGAAGCAATGGCTGAAAGATCATCAGAGTGAGATCTAATCTGGAACTAAGGACTAACTATTAAGCAGTGGAACAGCTTGCCTCCAAGAATTGGTGTTTCATCACTGGAAATTTTCAAGAAAACATTGTTTGTCTGAGATGAGAACTCCTGCCTTGGGCAAGGGGCTGTACTAAAAAATATCCAAGGTCCACTCCAAACCTATGATTCTGTGATCATCTTAGCTATTTCATGAATTAGAGGGAGTCATGGCTCATGAAAGCTCATACACTAATGAAGTTAATGCACCACTAAATTCTTTCTACATTAATTTATCTCTCTTTATACAGAGAAAATCCCAATGTTAATAATATATGCAGTAAATATATATCTTTTTAGAGTTAGTATATAAATTGGTTTGGCTCAAAAACCTGGGATTATGCATATATTTGTCTGATTTAGTGTGTATTGCTATCTGTTGTATCTTAAATAGTGGAGAAAGTTACAGAGTTGTCTAGCAAAGTTACAAGCTTGCAAAAATTTTGTAGCAGAACAAATGATAGTTAAAACTATTGTGTAGATTGGAGAAACTCTTCCTGTCCTAATTATCATGGTTCATATTGGAGAACTGATAAACAAAGATTTTGTTTTGCTTTACAGTAATATTCAACATATGCGAGAGCAGCTTGATGTATTAGGCTTGTCTTTCAGCTGGGATCGGGTAAGGTTTTTAAAATAAATATTTAAATGAATATTTTATATTATGAAATTGATATATTTTAGAATGTAACTTGCCTATGAACTATCTGAAATGTGCAGATTCATATTTTTTTCATAAAGTTTTTTATTTTTCATTTTATAACATATAATCACATGTATACTATTACATAGCCAACATCGTATTGTATTATTAAATGTTTACATCAATTCATCTTATCATTAACTCCCCAAAAGAAAAAGAAAAAAAAAAAACAGTTATTGGCTCTTCTGCTCTCCATACACTATATTTGTGTGTTCACTTTCTTCTCCCTCTCTCAGCTCCCTCCCTATCTCCTTTCTTCTCTCTGTCCTCCTTCCCTTCTCTACTTCCCCGTCCTCTCTCCTACTCCTCTCTCCCCTTTCCACTCCTCATTTCTCTCCTCTTCCCCCCTCCTACCCTCTCTCCTATCCCTCTCTCCTTTCCCTACCTCTCTCCTTTTCTTCCCACTCTTTATCTCATTTGCTTGATGTATTTCAGCTTCTGAGCAAGCTCCATTTTATGTTGATGGTATTTATAGTTCCTTTTCAATACACATATTTAATTTTAAACATATATTCTGCTACCTTTAAAAAAAATAAAAATAAAACAAAAAAGTATACATATATTGTCTTTGTACTTTTAACCCACCACCACCCCCAGCCTAATTTTGGGCAAGATGTAGACCTGGTTACAATTCCCAGCTATTCCCATTGTTATCTTTATATAACTATACATCCTTACGTGCCCCCAATTTGTGATTCTGCCTTTAAGTCTCAATAGTTTCCCATTATAAGTGTATTTCATGTTCCCTCTCCAATTTTTCCATGTCTTGGATTAGATTACCTTTAGTTGTCTATGAATGGCAAACTCGCTGTTCAATATTCATTTCAATTCCCTTAATCTATTGTATAGAATAACAAATGGTAAATATCTCGCTTTATTTCACCATCTTAAAAGTTCTATGTATATCTATGTTTCATATATTTTAACCCATGCTTAGTTGTTCTTCTGTTGTCATTTCCAGTCAATTTGCCACTCAGTTTAATTATCATATATAAAAGTGAATGGCAAACTTCTGCTTTACAACCTCCCTATGTCAGTTTCATATTTATCCACATTCCGTATATTTTGGCCTTTGTTTAGTTGTCTTTCCATTATTATATTCATCCAGTTAACAACTCCATTTTATTGTCATTTTTTCACAACCTCCCCACATCAATATCAATATTATATTTATCCATATTCCATATATTTTGACTTTTGCTTAATTATCTTTCCATTATTACATTCAATCAATTAGCAACTCCATTTTATTGTCATATTTAGAAATAAAACCCTTATCTTAGTTTTATATACATACAATTTTCTAGTTATCTAATTTTTTCCTAGTAAGTCTTTTGTCCCACCTCTCTGCTCCTGCTCTCTCTCTTCTCTTTGCTTGGCATATCCACTCTCCCCAACTTTCTGCAGGTCTCCACCAAAAGGATGTTTTTTATTTCTCTTTGTTGGGGCAAAACCTTCCCCTTCAATTTCCCTTATGCTACTAAAAGCCTCAACTTCTTTTGTCTGCCTTTTATTTCCCTCCGTTTCTACTCCTTCATTATCTTGCCCCCCTTCTTCTTTGAATTCTTCTTTAGATACCTGCTTCTCTGGGTTTAGAATTCTATTTAGGCTTGATTTTAATGATTTATGCATATTTTTTATAATTCTTCAAATTCCCAGCTTTCCATGATGTCCAGTTCCAAAGTTAGAATTAGCTATACAGTTATTTCAGAGTTCTGATCCACCTTAAGTTCGTACACTTCCACTGCTGTAGGGGAGAACGATGGGAGCCATCTTGGCCTTTTGTTGTTCCTTAATATCCAGTTCCAAAATTGCAGTTAGTTATACAAAGTCTTATTTTGAGGCTCTGGTCCACCTTAAGTTTTAACTACTGTGGGACCGGAAGTGAAGCTGGGACCATCTTAATCTTTTGCTGTAAAATAAAAAGATGAAGGAGGGAAGAGAAAAAAAGAAAAGAGAAAAAACCCTAGCATTTTCCAGTTTTTATCTCTGTAATAATTCTTCCCCCCTGTCCCCTCCATCTCCGATCAGCCACAGCTGCTTAAAACATATCAATTAAAACAAACTTATAAAGAGCTAGATTCAGGTACTCTTTTACCTCCTGCTCTTGCAATTTCTCATTTATGGTAGTTGGTTAGTTAAAGCTCCCATATAGTCAAGGTTAGGTTATCCGTTATCAGGGAAAAAGAGATCAAAATAGTTGGTTTCTATTTGATATCCGAGACTAAAATAGAGTTTATATTGAGTGGGTTCAGAAGAAGACGTGCTTTTTTTATTATTTTAGCTGGAAGAAATTCAAACAAAGTAAAAATGTTGGTTTCTGTTTAAGATCCAAAACCAAATTTAACGTTTATAATTATGTGGGTTTGTAGCTGCTCTGCTTTCTGTTCTTCTGTTTGAAAGTGCAGACAAAGACCTTCGAGGGGGGTGGTGGTTTACAACCCTCTATCTTCCTTTCTTCTTTTTCTTTTAGGGAAAAAAAGTTTCAATCTGACCATCAGTATTATTTATCTTCTCAAAATTTCTTTGCCATTTTGAGGTTTAATTTATAGTTGTGGGTTAGATAAATTCTCTTAACAGGTGTTTTATCTCTCCTGATCTCCGCCTGTTCCAAATTCTATTTTGACAAAAAGGCCAGCATCTTGTCAGCCATGAAGGCTGTCACCCCGACTCCGATTCATAGGCAAATCTCTAACCCACGAGAGATCTGCTGCTTCTCTCAGGGTTTGATGACACGCTGCCCTTCTTTGCCCCCACCTCCAGTGGGGGTTCTGATTCAAAAGAATCTTCGGAGATGGTTTGTCAGACAGGGTTCATGTGAGAGTCTTAGGAGCCCACACCTCCTGCGTCTGTCCAGCTGGAGAATTTCCTGTCGAATCCCAGATTCATATTTTTAAAACTATGTGAAGCTACTCTTTTCTCTATGATTTATTTTATATTAATTTTACTGTGTGACTCTCCACCCCAGGAGGTGACAGAATTGAATTTGATAAGAAAAAAGAGATCACAAAAAAAGAGGAGATAGAAAAGACAAGAAACATGCAAAAACGGGTTCACTTACATGCATATAGGCTTAGATACAGTATAGTAGGCTAGAGAAAATATTTCATAAGCACATAAATATTAAATAAGATCATAAGATTAACTGTGACAAAATCCTTTCGTGAGGGATAAGATCTATATAAACAGGGATATGAAAGAAAAGAAGGTAATAAAATTGCTAGGGAATTACTTTGGTACTCAATCCTGTTACTCTTCTTTGCTTTTATTTAGAAAGCTGTTTACTTTTGTTTGTGGCCCAAATAATGCTTTGATCCTCACTATTGGAACTAAATCTAGAGGTATACCGAATATTTTGGGATAAAATACTCAGAGCCACAAAATATTTTGGAAAAGGAATCAGCTACTTTAGAAAGTAGTTTGACCTTAAAACATCCTACTTTGACCATGAAACAGAAATTGGAATAAGCCAAGACAGGATCAAAGCACTTCTAGATAAGGACATTTTGGAGTGGTGGTGGGACGTGGAATGCGTTGATTACAAAACATTTTTGTAGTTTTAATTAAAACTTTTGCAGAATCTTGACAAGATACCTCTTTGCATGCCTGTCAAAGTTCTATGTGTGGATTTTAGTAATATAATCCCTATTCTATTCTTCCCTACAGTCACCTTATAGGGGAGATGAGTGGCATAAAAATGTAATAAATAAATATATGTGGGTTGTTAATTGTCTACACATTATTCTGCAAAATGAATGAGATTTATTTTCTGCTGAATTTGACTATTGAGACTTCTAGTCAAAAAAAAATTCTCATTTGTTTTAATGGAGAAAATGCTAGACATCTTTCACAAAGTACATTTGAGTTCTGCATCAGATGATTATCTTCTGGGCACTAACATACTATTTTGATTTGATTTACTTTTTATATTTACAGGAAATAATCACTTGCTCTCCTAAGTACTATAAGTGGACGCAATATCTTTTTATTAAGCTTTACGAAGCTGGTTTAGTCTACCAGAATGAAGTAAGTTTTAATATTGTTTTCAAACTGATATTGTAGATTACCTTTCCAAACTTGAATAACTATTGCTTGTGAGACAGGTATAAAGCTCAAAAAATTTAAAAAACTACATACTGTAAATCCATAAAAGAAAGGAGAAAGATTATTTGCTTTGTACTTAAACATTTCTTCCCCAAATTTCAGTGTCAATGCCTCCATTATGATAAATCAGGGGTGTCAATTTTATTGAGGACCACATCAAGGTTATGGTTGAGCTTGGGAGCATGGCTGGCTGGATGTGTCCAGCTTCCCTGCCTCCCTCCTTCTCATTCCCATCTTCCTCCCTCTTTCCTTTCTTCCTTCCTTCCCTCTCTCCTTCTCTCCTTCTCATTCACATTTCTTTCCTTCCTTGCTTGCTCCTCTCCCCTTCCTCCTTCTCTCCTTCTTATTCCCATCTCCTCCCTCCCCTTCCTCCTCTCCTTCTTATTCCCATCTCCCTCCTTCTGTTCTCTCTCCCTCCTTCTCTCCTTCTCATTCCCATCTCCTTCCTCCCTCCTTCTCATTCCTATCTCCTTCCTTCTTCGCCCTCCTTTCCTTTTCTCTGGGGGAGAAGATGTGAGCGCCCAGGGGCGGGGCTGAGATGGGGCAGTTCCTCAGTGGCACCAAGGCAGCCCCGCAAATCTAAGGCTAACTGCATTCTGGCCCAAATGGCGACCATCAAGTTATAGACTAACACCTGATTGGCGTCAGCTGGAGCTGAGGCACTGAGGACTGTTCCTATGTTATCTCAAGGGTGGCTAGCCCCTCAGACCAGATCTAGCCACATTGCAGGCCAGATCCTGCCCACAGTCCTTCAGTTTGACACCCCATGATAAATGATACAAAGAAATAAAATATTACAATTAATAACACACCAGTAAAAATAATACATATTATTATTATTATTATTATTATTATTATTATTATACAATTGTATCACAGTGGCCAGTTGTTTCGCCGGATTTATTATTTTTGTTGTTGTTGTTGTTGTTGTTATTATTATTATTATTATTATTATTATTATATAACATTAAAGAATCATAGGAGCTAGATTTTTTAAAAAAAATATTTGCATCAGAACAAATAAACTTGTGTGCCAGGCAACCTTCTTTGAAGAGAATACTCTAAAACGGGACATCATAGTAAAAGAGGTTTATCTGTCCATTGTGAGGATGTCTCGCTTCAGAAAGAAAATGCTACAGCGGGAGAAGGGTTTCCAAAAATGTAAGCTAGATTCTCATATTGCACTCTAACAATGTTTGTTGTAACTATTGTTTATTAGATAAGATATAGTGACCCAGTTCAGAAAAATAAAAACATGTCTTAGATGTAACCATGATATAATCACAATTGGAACCATGATATAATCACAACTGGATGATTTAGCATTATATTTTGCAGGTTTGCAAATGAACTTTCAGGCATTTTGGTTCCAATCTCGGTAGAACATTTGACTAAACATCACCTCCTTGCATTGTCTTGGAAATGATTACAGAATAAGCTTGAGTATAAGGGATAACTGGTTCTGAGGAAAAAAGCTTTAGAAAATTGGTATATGTTTAAGGATTCATAAAGTATAAATATTTGTGCTAATCTCCTACTTGAAAAATTGCTCAAGTTTGCTCATACTAGTATTTCTTCTCTCTGATTTTGGGCATTACTTAGGCAATGGTGAATTGGGACCCAATGGATCACACTGTCCTTGCTAATGAACAAGTTGATGAAAATGGCTGTTCATGGCGTTCAGGAGCAAAGGTGGAAAAAAAATACCTTAAACAGTGGTTCATTAAGACAACTGCTTATGCAAAGGTATGAATATAGAGGGGAGTTAGTCCTCAAAAATTCTAAAAGACAAGCAAACTTGAAGGTCTTTATATCAATAGAAATCAGTATCAGTACATCTATATAGAATTATTGTATATTTTTTGTCCTCTCTTGTGTGGAGCCTTTATAGCTGTTTACAAAAATGGATAGAGTTGCATTAATGTAATGTTGTTAGGGCACCTTGCTTCTCTAAAGAATGTATTTTTTGTTAACAAATGTGTTAAAATGAGAGGTCATGCTAATCTAATAGAAACTGCACTTTTATTACAGTTTTTTTATATTAAGTCACAAACGAAGTACATATCTGTGTGTGATAAAGATGAATTGAATGTCTTAAATCTTGATTTAGCTACACTAATATAATTTAGTGAACAACTTACATATTCATCATTCCACGAGACTTGAACTAAATGCAGATTCCATGTTTGACAATTTTTTTTTCAAACAGTTTTTTTGTTACATATTTTACCTTTTTTTATAAACAAAGTGTTGTCCTGGTTTCCCCCCCCCTTTACATCTTTTATTATGCATAGTACATTTTACATCATATTTCCATTTTACATTTCAGTCATCTTATTTTCATTCCATATTCTCCTGCTTAATTTTAATTTCTTCTTAATATATAGACAATATCATTATTTTCCTCTCCAAATTAATCAAATTTAACATATTATTTCCATCTATTATTCTGTTTTACTGTTAATAACATATATCCTCAAGTAGTAAACATTTCATTTAGTTAGTTATCCACAAGTAATAATTTTAATCTATTTCCTTCACATTGTACTGAATATATACCGTTGGCTATATTTACTAGATTTCATTCTATTCTACTAGTAAATCCTTTTCTTTCTTTCCTCCTTTCAACCATTTTCGCTTAATCTCTCAGGAGCTTCATTTCTCTTATATTCTCTTCTCTCCACCCATTTGCCTAGCGCTTTCATTTTCTTGATCTTGAAATTCCTATATTTTTCTTTCCAATCTTTTTTAATTCTGTTGTTTTAGTACCTCTCCCCAATCCCCCCCATCTTTCCCCATTAATCCCACCTTTGCTATTTAACGTTCCCTTTTGGGAGGCAATTTCCCCCTTGTCTCCTTTGGGTATATAACTATAAATCCCAGTATAATCATCTAAGTATTTTTCTTTTTCAATCTTTTTCTTCTATGATATTTTACTGTGCTTCATTGAATTCCTTTCCTTCCTCCTTTTCTCCTTCTCCTTGTTCTTAAGTGTTCCCTCTGAGTTGCCACTGTTTTTTTTCCATGTAGCATTTCACGTACATTTTTTAACATATCAAGTATTTTATTATATACCCAAAATTCCATATTGTCTGTTTAATTAATTTAACAAACTATTTAAACTTTTTCTATTATATCATTTTTACTTAAGCTTAAAGTTCTTTTTTCCTTTTCTTATTGCCAATTTCTAAAGTCCAATTCCATTTTTTATTTGCTTTTTGTCTTCCAACAAAACAGTATGTACAATCCACAACACTGTTGCAAAAACAAATCCTCCTTGTTATTTCTCACACCTTCAAAGTATCTTTATTTGCTACAGTCAAGGTCAGGTTACAGATGTGCTTTCCCCTGTCAATTTCTATTAGGTTTTTAGTATCCTCTTCTCACCAGTAGATGTCTCCCTCTCCACTGTAGGCAATGTGTTCTAGCTGTCAAAAGCTGTCAAAATCCATATTTATTCCATAAAAAATAGAAAAAGTAGCAAAAGAAAGAAAGGAAATTTTTCCCCAAGTTCTTTTATTATTTTTGATGTTTCCAAGTCCAAATATTCGGAATAAAAGTCTTCTAGGGCTTTCCATTTTTGTCTCCGCCCTTTTTCCTCTGTTAAATTCCCCGTCTGCTAAATAGCCGCTAATTTCCACTCCAGGTCTCTTCTTAATCCAAATTTAAAGTTTCTTGATCTTGGGGTGATCACTCTTTTACCCAGATCCAACACTTTGTTCCAGCACGTCTCCTGCTCAAATAGCTTGGTCCAGTTGCCCCGACTTTAAAGCAGTCATTAATGTGGTCACTGCCACTTCTGCTGTCAGGTGAAGAACTTTATCTCAGACCTTTCGAGGATCTGTCAGTTCCTCTTTGGTCTACAAGAGGTTTCTTCTTTTTCACCTGTTCCTCCAGAATGGGTTCTGATCCAAAAGTCCCTAGCATTGGGTGTCTGGTTGGGATTTGGCGGAGCCTGTCAGAACTCCGCTATTTCCCAACCGTTCCCATCGCAGCTCTTCCGGTGAGTGTTTGACAATTTTCTGTATCACCTCCCACTTTAAAAAAAAAATCAACATTTTACCCTATGAAAAGTTTTTTTCTATTTTGAGACCTTATCTGCGTATTAAATACATTTGTTGCCATAATATGTATTCTGAAGCAACCTTATATGTACAAGCCCATCTTGCCGTTCCCTCTACTATCAGGGACCTTTCCTTTGAGTTGGGATTCAGAACTTCATCTGATAAATGAAATGGGAGATCATATTATAAATGATAAGAAAGAAATTGCTCATCAGATGGCTTCTTGTAAAAAAAAAATGTTATATTTATAATCTTAGTAGTAGTTTTCCATAAGTTAGAAGAATTATTTTTAATTCTTATTTTAATGAGTCCCATGTTGTTATTCAGTAGAGGACAATTTCACAATACAATTTTTTTTTAAGTCAGGGAATGAAAGAGAGAAAAAAGTTGAAATATTCTGAATAATAATAATTTCTCTTTGTAATATCTCAGATCAGTTTTCAACCTAGGTCATCACTGTGCTTGAAACACCCAGCCCTATAATTCCCTTGTCTCTGTCTCTTAGCAACTGGTACTGTTGACTGCCACTTTCCAATCATGCAAGATTGCTTCTTTAGTACTAGAATTATGCCTTATAAATGATAGATTTCTTTAAACCTTAGCTTGTGTAGAAAAGAGTAAACTATTTACGTTCAAAAAGATTTTTTGATTAGTGTTTAATGACTGCTTTAATTTTCATTATCCATTTTAATATCAAAATGCCTGACAGAAATGAAAAACTGGTTAAAATCGTCTTCCTGTTTCAATAGATGAAGGTACATACTAGGCTTGTTTAGTATGCTTACTTTATGAAAATAGTATTGTTTTCTTTTATGTTTATTTACAATAATTATTTTCAAATATACCATTGAGTTTTTTCATCAACAATATCCCACAGTGAATACTCTATACTCTATTCCTGTCTCAACGTAATTGTTCTGGATTTTTGTTTAATTTGTAAAACAGGATCGCCTCATTTTCTGTGGTTAAATTCAATCTTGGTGTTTTGGATTTTTTTTTACTTGCATCTTGTTAACCATCTAAACCAAATCATCTTCTTTTATTGTGAGATAAATTTGCTATCTACCTAGAAATTGAATTCAATCTGTTTTCTTTAATCTAAAATTTAAGCTCATTTTAAAAAAGGATCATGTAGCTCCCTCAAAAGTCTTTTGGTTTTATTTTTCCTGCTCATATAATTTTCATATAATTTTCATGTAATTGAGTGCAGATGTAACAAACCAATCCCAACAAATAATAGTTTGCCCAGGAATAATTCATGTGCCCATACAGTACATGTCTGCCTGGCTTCTCTTTTTCTTTTTTTTCTATTGCTCATTCTATTCATTAAGACTCTCTTTCTCTTAAAGCCTCCGTTTTACCAATACCTTTATATAAATTTAAAATGATATATTTTATATTAGTCTACATTTATTTCTGCAAATGAATAATGTCTTATTTGAGTTTTGCACCATGACTACCAGTCATAAAATATTTAGCAGAACAATATTTAGAAAGGTACAGATAAATCTGCAACTAATTCTTTGTATCCTATTAGTCTATTGAAGTAGCATTTTAAAATATTGTGAGTGTGTTAAGTAAATGTCATCTTCAGCCTCAAAACTGTCAGAAATGTTCTGATTTTAAACTCATCATTTTCATGTAGATTTTCTGGTATTTATTAAAGTTCTTTCTGTCTTTGCTCTCAGATTATTTTGATTATTCTGACATCCATTGTTCTTACTTTTGAATATGAATGATAATGTTATTTTCTTTGTTTCCTTGACATTAAATGAGTACTTTTGCATTGTTGTTGTTGTTAGTTGTGAAATCATGTCCAACCCATTGCGACCCAATGGACAACGTTCCTCCAGGCCTTCCTGACCTCTAGCATCCTCTGGAGTCCATTTAAGCTCAGGTCTACTGCTTCAGTGGCTCCATCCAGCCACCTCATTCTCTGTCGTCCCCTTCTTCTTTTGCCCTCAATCTTTCCCAGCATTAGGCTCTTCTCCAGTGAGTCCTTCCTTCCCATTAGGTGACCAAAGTATTTAAGTTTCATCTTCAGGATCTGGCCTTCTAAAGAGCCCTCAGGGTTGATCTTCTCTAGCGCTGACCGGATTGATTGCCTTGCAGTCCAAGGAACTTGCAGGAGTCTTTTCCAGCACCATAGTTCAAAGGCCTCAATTCTTTGGCACTCAGCTTTTCTTATGGTCCAACTTTCACAGCCATATATTGCAACTGGAAAAACCATAGCCTTGATTATACACACTTTTGTTGTCAGAGTGATGTCTTTGCTTTCTAGTATGTTGTCTAGATTTGCCATAGCTTTCCTTCCCAGGAACAAGCGTCTTTTAATTTATTGGCTGCAGTCCCCATCTGTGGTGATCTTGGAGCCCAGGAAAATAAAATCTGTTCCCCATCTATTTGCCAGGAATGGATGGATGCCATGATCTTAATTTTCTTAATGTTGAGTTTCAAGCCAATTTTTGCACTTTCCTTGTTCACCCGCATCAAGAGGCTCTTTAGTTCCTCTTTACTTTCTGCCATTGGAGTGGTATCATCTGCAGTGTTCCCTCTAAGGTGCACAGGTGCGCGGGCACACATGTGGAAAGTAAACACCGCGCAGCAGTTTCTAACTGCTACACAGTGTAATTTCCCCGACACGGACTGCAGTCTGCAGAGTGGCTGCACAATCGCGATTGAAACCCCCTCCAGCTAAACAGGAGTCTTGAGGTGCAGCAGGGCAGCAAAGTGACTGGGTTGAGGACTTGAGGTGGCTCGGGATTCCTGGAGCAACTATTTAGAGGGAACATTGCCCACAGCTGCCTTTGCACAAGTTTAAGAAGGCTAAATTTGCCTCATTGGGGGGGGGGGGAGGGAGTGATTGGCCGAAACTCGCTGAAAGAAAGTTCCGTGTCTTTCTGATCCGCATGATTAATTCAGCCTCTAAGATAAACGCATTGTGTGAAAGCAGCTGGCTATTTCTTCCTCTCCAGCATCCGTGCCTCGATTAACACATAAAAGCCCACAAGGGGTGGGGGTGGGGGCTGGTCACGAACCAAGAATGAGCCAACTAAGCTGAGCGTGGGTTGCTCCACAGAGAGCAACCCACGCTCGAGAGAAACAGCGGCAGTGACGCAACGAGGTAGAAAGTGAAGGCTGGAGGCTCACTGCCGCTGTTTCTCTTGAGGTTACCTACTTGAGGCTCACATTGGCAAATCCAGGGTGGCGCGACAGCGATCCTAGATTCCCACCTAGAGCATGTGCGCCATAGAATCCAAATGCAGAAAGCAGGATCTGTTTCCTCGTGCATCTCTCTCTTTCAAAGAAAATCTTCCTTGTTCTACCTCTCCTAGCTGCAATCTCAGCTATCTTTGAGTCTCCAACCGGTCAAGTGACATCACGTGATATTTGATAACTCATTGGGATTTTCAAAGCTATTGAGAATATTTTTGCTTTTAAGCTAATTACACTTCCTATCTGTCAGTTTATCTGTGCAATTTTGTTGGATATTTTGGGTCACTAGTTACTATCATTAGTTATATGCAGAATTGTCTCCCAGAGCTCAGTAGTAATAGGTTACTGAAACCACCTGTATAGAGAGGAACAAATTGCCACAATTTTTTAAACAATCAGCAAACATTATTGAACAGACAGGCAATAAATCCTTGAGTTTACAAATTAATGATGGAAGAAAACTGTTAGATGTGAATCAGACTTTATGCATGGGGATTTTAATCATTTTACTCATTTAAAATAGCAAATTGCATATAATATATTAAAATGAAGTATATCAAGTGAAATTCATTAAAATGAAGTATATCAAACATTTACTATTTTAATATTACTAGTATTAAATGCCATTTATATATTCATTTCAAAGCTCTTTTTTATTTAATCCAAAATGAGTTTGAAAAGATAATTGTGGTGAGTTTGCTTTTGAACAAATATTTCTAAATTTATTCGTTTACAATTTTTAAATTTTTATTAGTTTGATTTGATATAAAACTGATTTCATTGTTGTCTTGGGTGACATCTGTGAAAAAAATTCAGGTGCTCAGGCATGAAAATGTGCCACTCAAACACTATACTTTTCCACCCACACTGAAAAAAAATTAGAGGGAACATTGATCATCTGCATATCTGAGGTTATTGATTTCTCGTGGCAATCATAATTCCAATTTTTGATTCATCTAGCTCCGCCTTTCTCATGATGTGCTCTGCATATAAGTTAAATAGGTTGGGTGGCATTATACAGTCTTGCCGGACGCCTTTCCAAATTTTGAACCAATCAGTGGTTCCATCCAGTTCTCACTTTTGCTTCTTGACCCGCATATAGGTTTCTCAAGAGACAAATAAGATGGTCTGGTACTCCCATCTCTTTAAGAACTTTCCACAATTTGTTTTGTGATCCACACAATCAAAGGCTTTAGCATAAGTAGAAGCAGAAATAGATGTTTTTCTGGAACTCCCTAGCTTTCTCCATGATCCAGTGTATGTTGGCACTTTGATCTCTAGTTCCTCTGCCTCTTCAAAATCCTGCCTGTACTTCTGGTAATTCTTGATCCACATGCTGCTGGAGCCTAACTTTTGTAGGCCAGTATTGTAGCCCAGTATTGCTTTCCCCATTCTTTTATTGACTATAAAGGCTATGCCATTTCCTCTGAGGGATTCTTGCCTGCAATAGTATACCTGATGGTCACCTGATTTAAATTCACCCATTCCTGTTCATTTTAGTTCGCTGATTGCTAAGATGTCAATGTTCAGTCTTGTCATCTCTTGTTTGACCACATCCAGTTTGCCTTGATTCATGGATCGTCCAGGTTCCTAAGTAGAGATCTTTAGAGCATCACACTTCCTTTCTTTTCTTTATTTTTAAGACAAGTTTTATTGCAATTTTTTTCCCATCATACATACTTTATGGACAGAATGTGGATCAGATCACATCTTATGCATCATATTCATGATCATAGTTTCAATATATTCTAATCTTCCCACTTTTATCAATATTCATCTCTTTTGTATAATCTTTTGTATAATCTTTTGTATAATCCTTACATTATTCATTTAAGCTTACATTACTAAACATGCTTTTCTTTTTGTCTTCAACTAATTACTATTATTTCATCTTTACAAATTAATCATTTTTAATCATAGCTTTGCTATTCCAACTTCCACAGTATTATTCTCTTTACATAATTCTTTATCATTTCTTATTCATTTTTTACACATTTTTTACACATAGCATGGAAACCGCCTTGGTCGCACTGACCAATGATCTCTGACCGCACTGACCGATGATCTCTGGAGAGCCGGGGATGGGGGTCATGCCTCTGTCCTAGTGCTCCTTGACCTCTCAGCGGCCTTCGATACCATCGACCATGGTATCCTTCTGCGACGACTGCAGGAGGTGGGGGTGGGAGGCACCGTTCTACGGTGGTTCTCCTCCTACCTCTCGGACAGGTCACAGTCGGTGTTGGTCGGAGGGCAGAGATCGACCCCTAGGCCCCTGAATTATGGGGTGCCACAGGGTTCGGTCCTGTCCCCCCTCCTGTTTAATATCTACATGAAGCCACTGGGTGAGATCATTCGACGGCACGGGATAAAATACCATCAGTATGTGGACGATACACAGCTGTATCTGTCCGCCCCATGCCAACTCAGTGAAGCGGTTGACGTGATGTGTCAGTGCCTCGAGGCTGTTAGGGTCTGGATGGGGGTTAACAAGCTTGCACTCAATCTGGATAAGACCGAGTGGCTGGTGTGTTTCCCTCCCACTAATTGGCCAAGTTTTCCATCTCTCAGGCTGGGGGGTCAAACAGTACGCCCCTCAGACAGGGTTCGCAATTTGGGAGTCCTCCTGGACCCACAGATGACTTTTGAACACCACTTGTCAGCTGTCAGCATTTGCCCAGGTTTGCCTGGTGCACCAGTTGCGTCCCTACCTGAACCGGGAGGCCCTCGCCCTTGTGACCTCAAGACTGGACTACTGCAATGTGCTCTACATGGGGCAGCCCTTGAAGAGCATTCGGAGACTTCAGCTTGTCCAGAATGCAGCCGTGCGAGCGATTGTGGGTGCACCCTGGTACACCCACTTACACCTATCCTCCGCGAGCTGCACTGGCTGCCTATCGGTCTTCGGATACACTTCAAGGCGCTAGTCGTCACTTATAAAGCCCTTCATGGTATTGGACCTGGGTACTTGAGAGACCGCCTGCTGCCAATTACCTCCAATAGACCAATTAGATCCCACAGATTAGGCCTCCTCCGAATTCCATCCACTGGCCAATGCCGACTGGCGACTACCCGGAGGAGGGCCTTCTCTGTGGCTGCTCCGGCCCTCTGGAACAAGCTCCACGTGGAGATTCGGACCCTCACCACCCTCCAGGCTTTCCGCAAAGCCCTTAAAACCTGGCTGTTCCGACAGGCCTGGGGCTGATGAGTTCCTGTCCCCGCTCAAATGGTGTGCCTGTTGAGTTGTTTTTAAATTGTGGTATTGTTTGTCCATGTCTTTTTTTCCCCTATTTGTATCCCCTATCCCCCCCCCCCCCGACTTGGGTTGTGAGCCACCCTGAGTCCCTTCTGGGAAAAGGGCGGCATAGAAATATAATAAATTCAATTCAATTCAATAGTTAACATCACTCTACACCTGTATTTCACCTTTTTCCAGTTATTTACACTATTTTTTCTTCCCAGAAAATATCTCACGAATTCCCCTTCTCCAATCATTAACATTTTAAATTCCCAACATTGTTTAAATTACATTAAAAATTAATAGTATTTATTTAATTATCTACTTTCATATTCCCATCTACTGATATAACTCATTATATACACCACCAGATACATCCACACCTGGTCGTCCTTTCGGCTTTGGGCCTGCCACTTCATTGTTTCTGGTGCTACTAGTACTAGCCCCCTGCTCTTCCCCAGTAGCATATTGGATACCTTCTGACCTGAGGGGCTCATCTTCCGGCATCATATCTTTTTGTCTTTTGGTGCCATCCATGGGGTTTTCATTAAAAAGATACTGGAGTGAATTGCCATTTTCTTCTCCAGTGGATCACGTTTTGTCAGATCCACCTGTCTCTCATGTGTGACCCTGCATGGCATAGCTCATAGCTTCATTGAGCTACGCAAACCCCTTAATCACGACAAGGCAGTAAACCATGAAGGAGCATTTTCAAGACCAGGCTATTGCATATTGTATGCTTTTCACTCCAAGCAGCCCAGACTTGAAAAGGCATGGCTGGGGTGGAGGAGCAGTGCTCCTTAACAAGCTCAAAAACTGCTCCAAGCCGGCTAGAACTGAAGATGCTCATGCCAGTAAAGAGCAGCGGCTGGAGGCTTCTCACACCGAAAAATAGAGGTGGCAGCTGTAGCTGGCGGGGAGCCAAGTGGTGACGACTCAGCCTTGGTTTGCCTTCCCCTCTGCAACCAGATGCAGGAGGAAGATAATGTCATGGGATGAAAGAAAGAGGCAGTTATGGGGAAGGAGGCAGGGAGATTGAGTGAGGGACACAGCCTCTGAAGGAGGGGAAACAAGGCAACGGGTGGCGAAGGATGAGTGGGCGGCATGCAAGAGGAGGCCCTGGTATGTCCAGAGCAGGGGACTGGTGCGTCCCTGACCTGAGGCGAAGGAAGAACAGGTGGCATGTGGGCAGAAGGGTGGTGATTGGTGAGGCCAAAAGGTGGCCTTGTCTCGCCGTGTCCATTCTGAGGCAGTCCTTTGCCGAGTGCTTTACCTTCAGAGGTAGCTATGGTGAGCAGAACAGGTGAGGCACGGATATTAGCTGGGCTGCATGGCCAGCATGGTAGGCCACGATGAAAGCAGGCAAGCTGGCGGCACCACGTGGGATGGTGGGAGGAAGATGTGACTTGCAAGCTTACCCAGGCCTATTAGGGCCGCTCAGTAGAGCTGCAGGCACCATGTGGGAAGACAGGCAAGCTGCCTGGCCCATAGATACTGTGTGGTCAACACAAGCAAGGAGCCAAACAGAAGCAACAGGTATGCCAGAGGGGTGAGATGAGAAATAACTGGGTGGGGTTGGTGGGCAGGGCAAGCAGGTGGGTGGGGCGAGTGAGCAGAGTGAGTAGCGGGCAGGGTCAAGTGGCGAGCGAGGCCAGCCAATGGTGGGATTTGCCAGTTCTCTGAACTGCTCAAAATGTTCACTACTGGTTCGCTCGAACTGGCACGAATCAGCTGAATACCACTTCTGATATAGACACAAAATATCATATTGTATGTCTATCTCTTAAAAGCGCGCACTTTCCAATTAAGAAAGCTGATAAATTATATCTCAGTTGGCAACCTGGTTCTATTATTATTAATTGATATGTTGGTATTTAATTTCCTGAGATGTTTTAGACTGGTAGTGCCATTTGGGTTGTTTTGGATCATAATTCCTGCAGCTTTCCTACAATTGCATAACTATAGTGCAACTCAGCATTGCATTTTCTTGTTGTATTAATATTGGTATATAAAATCTTGTTTTGTAGAGCAAATAGAGAAGCTCTACAAAGTTTTGTACACGAAACTTTTTTTAACGAAAAAAGTAAGGTTTTGACCATCTTTATTATTAGTACCTTTTATTAGTACTTTATTATTAGGTATTATATTTTACATATTTATTTGTAGTTAGCTTCATGTAGTGCTTAAGGCAACAAGCTAGAAAACTTCTAGTCCTGCCTTAAACATGAAAACTGACTGTGTGACTTTGAGCCAGTTCCTCTCTCTGAACTCAGCCCACCTCTGAAAGTTGTTGTTATCAGGAAAATACAAGGTGGGAAGAGTATGAAGTATGTTAATAAATTTGAATTACTTATACAAATAATAACGATAGAATAAATAAATAAATAATAAACAAACAAACAAACAAGCAAGCAAATCTGAAGATAGAATTACATCAAACCATACTTTTTTTTCTTTACTTGTATATATGCATATATGTTTATATGTATGTGTATCTCTGTGTGTGTGTGTGGTTATTATAAGCATTAGAATAATATGCAGTATATGCTTTATATACTTTTCAAAGTCCTGGTAGCTGCTTATTACTAAGAAAGCTAGATTTTCACAGAATTTTATTACAAATATATTGAAAGGAGAAAATGTATTAGGTTATAATGGTCTTGAAAAGAGGGTATGTTGACTTAGGTCTTATTTATCATTAGGATGAGTATTCCTTGATCTTCTTACTAACTATCCATTGATAAAGTAGAGAGATGCCATCCTCCTCCTATTTTTTTTAAAGTTATTTTTATTTTTCAAAACAAACACAACACATAAAATCTTCCTTTTTTACATACTGTAGAAAGTGTATCAGTTGGTTACAAAAGACTTTCGTGCATCTCTTCCACAGTCATCAAGCATAATTAATATTAACTCAAGTATTTTAACTCAGATATTTATACATGTTACCTCCATTTTCAATTGACTATAGTTGTTTAAACGTCCTTCGTCATAAAATATACCAAGATTTAATACATAACCACATACTGGCATTTCATTTACTATTTCTAAAATCCTCCAATGACATTAAATCCTTATGTCCTATTCTAGCTAAATCCATAATATTTAATAACAAAGTTTTCTATCCTTCTTTCCAAATCACTGTTTAAAATTTACATCTCATTTCCTTATGTTGTACCCATATCTATATCTATGTCTATGTCTGTCTGTCTGTCTGTCTGTCTATCTATCTATATGAACGTTATTATCATTATCCCTCCTTTATTTAACTATATCCTGCATTGTATCATCCCCCCCCCCAGTAATCAAAACTTAACTGAATCTAACTTAATTCTTTTTTATTATTATTATTAACCTTTATATATAATCCAAAAGGATTTCTAATCTTCCTTTCATGGGTACCATTCAATAATCATATTCAGTTATTACTTATCATAACACTACACATTGTATACATTATTATTATTATCAATTATTTATTTAACTATATCTATTATCACTAAATTTCGCTAAGTTTAACTAGTTTTAAATTATACTCTTCCATCTATCAACCTGTATCTTTTCAATAACAAAACAGTGTCATATCTTCTGCCATTTATGGCATCAGTCCTCTAATCATCTCCTTAATCAACTTTGTATGGACTCCTCTTAGCAACTCTTTGCTTATAAAATCTCTCATGTAATTTTGATGCCCTTCTTCTGTTTCCTTAATCAGCTTATCTTTGATTATCGGTGGTGTTATCAAAACTATTGCTAATAAGATTTCTCTCTTTAAATCCATAAATTCTTTTATTTTTTCCTCTTCTGTATCTTCCCATCTGGGGTAGGTTTTTCCTCCATTTAATTCCTCTTTCAGTATTCCACTCTTTCCATTTTTAGAAACAAACCAATCACCATAAATAGCAGCAATTTTAATTTCTTTATATTCATTTTCCTCTTTGATTTTTTGGATCTTAACCACCACTTTTTCCATTTGATGAAAATCTTCGGCTTCGGGGGGAGGAGCCGCCGCCGTCGGGAGCTCAACAAAGCTCCTGCCAGGACTCTGGTTCGTATATCTTATAAGATCTATAGATATCTCCCCTTTCTGGCAGAAAGGGGCAGGGAGAAGGTCAGTCGTTAGGATCTCTTTGTAATTCATAGCTTTTCTTTTTGCTGTGAATGGAGAAGAGGTTCAACATTAGCTGAGCCTTTACTCCGGCCAGTTTTCCGCGCTGCCTTTTTTGCAGCCTAGGCAGATTGCCTCCCCCCCCCAGGACAAAGCTAAGCTATTTAAAAGCCAATCCGGGCGGGGACCATTCCCGAGGAACTTCTTCTATTACTATTTAAAATACCAGCTTCAATTTCGCAAAAGGCTCCCTTTCTTTTTTAGCTGCGTCACAAGATGGCGATCTCGTAGCTTTTGTGTTTGATCTGACGTACCTAGTTGACCCTACCCTCCTGAAGGCTTCTCCGTACTAATTGCTAAAAGATTAACTGAGGGGAGCAGAGACTTTGATTTTTGGCTCGCTTGATCGCTTGTCTTTTATTTTTATCTGGAATGGCTCCCAAACCTAAACAGAAGCGCTTCCTTAATAACATATCTCCAAAAACTGCTATGAAGTCGCTACCCTTGTCTCCTACACCCTCCACGGGAGATTTGCTAACACAAGAATTCCTTTTCAAAACGCTTAATGATTTCAGACAGGAGATTAATCAACTGATATCGGATTTATGTGATCAATTTGATGCTAAAATTGCTCAGGCAAAGCAGGATATGATCGGAGTAATGACAGTCATGACAGATTATATTGCTGAAACGGAGGACAAATTGGAACTTTTGGAAGAAACTAACCTTAACCTGATATCAAAAATTCAAACGTTACAACAGGAAATTGAAACCGCTCAAAGAGAACTTGCCATGATAAATTTTAATAAGACTGCCTTTGCTATAAGGGTTAGAGGACTGCGTGAAAACCAACAGGAGAATTTGAAACAGACTTTCTTTGAGGCTTTCAGTCGCTTGGTGGGAAGTCCGGGACCTAACTTTGATTGGCAGATTCAAAGAATTTACCGCCAGAATTCCTGGGTAGCAAAACAGCGACAGCTTCCGAGGGACATAATAATATACTTTACTACAAGGGAATCTAGAAATGAGATAATACAGAGGCTCTACGGAAAGAGGTTGAGAATTGATGGGGAGGACTTGATTGTTTTTAAAGAGATTCCATTTCAAATATTAAGAACAAGAAGACAGTACGCTTTCTTAACCGAAGAACTCAGAAACTCTCAGATTTCATACAAATGGGAAGTCCCAGCTGGTATTACAGTTACATTTGGTAACCAAAAACACCGCATTAATTCCGTCTGTGAAGCCCGAAAATTTTACTACGAGACCCTGAAGGCGGGACTTCCTGATTCATCCGGATCTGGGGAGAGACAAGGAGAAGGAGAAGACAAACAGCGAGACACGTGGCTACAAGGCGGAGGGTGTTGCTTTTCTCTTCCGGAAGGGCAGAAGACTAAAGAATAAAGACTAAGCGATGTTTTTAAAGTTTTATGATTTCCGTCTGGGATAAAATGGAAAAGTGGCATATCGATGATGAGACATGGAGACTGAAAGAAGCGTTGCTGATTGTGGACATATATTGTACAGAAGTTTTGTCTGAACTCTAACTCAAATTGTGCATGAACTATTTTCTTAGGCGAGGAGAGCGGAAATTGTGATCTTTTTGAGTTGCGGTTTGGGACGAACGGAGTTGGGAGGTGCGTGGGAGAGGGAAGGGTAGCGAAAGCTTAATTAGATTACCTGGGGCTAGAACGCAAGCTGATGTTTGTTTGAGTTGCTATATCAATATAAGGTTAAGAAAGATTGGTCGGAGAATCTTCAGGAAAGTGGAGTAAACATGGGAGGAGCAATGAATGTGGATAAAATATATATGTGGATATGGATAAAGGCAGGGTGGAAGGTAAAAAATTTATATGTGAAGGTGGGTAAGGATAGAAAGGGAGGTGTTGGAAATGAAAAATGAAAGAAGTATTTGAGTTTAATGGTGTTATAGAAAGGTTTGGATATTTGGATAAAAAAGAGATAAATTAAAGGTCTGAATATATAGACAAAGCAAGGAGACTTTTAGTTGGGGAATTCTAATTGATCAACTTACCTGGCTCTAATACAGTTTGAAACCCTGCAAGTAGCAAAATAATCGAAATTTGGAATGAGCTACATTGTTTAAGATTTACAGATAATGGGAAGCTGTGTTAACGTAGTGGGTTTATTGACCCTTCTTGTTTCTTTCTTCTTTTTGTGTGTGGGTGTGGGTTTTTTTTTTTTTTTTTAATTTCTTATTTTCTACTATTTTTCCTTTTTCTTTTTGGCTTTACTTTTATCTTATTTTTTTTTTATTTTAAAGTTAGCTGGCCTTATTATACTCAAATGCTTGTTAAAGAATTATGCCGGGTATGGGACCTGCGAAGCCGTAAGGGGGTTAGGGAGGGGGGATTATAGGGGGGTGGGGGGAGGGTGGAATTACAGTTTCAATCCTTAGAACAATAAGAATTCACTTGTGTACTGCGGCTCGTTTTTCTTTTTTTTTTCTTTTTTCTTTTTTTCTTTTTCTATTTTTATTTTAAAAACAAATTGAATTGTATGGATACACCAAAGTGAGGAGAAGAGGGAAAGAGAAGGGAGAAGTGAAGAGGGAGTGAGAGGGAATGTAAGGAGGGTGAAATGGAGGGAGGGGGAGATGTCTGAGGGGGTAGGGAAGTAGAAGAGGGGAATGCTGGAGGGGTGAAAGGAAAGTTGGAGGGGGAGAAGAGAGGGTGTATGGGGGAATGAAGTGTTATGTTGGGTGTTTTTTTTCCCTTTTTTCTTTTTTTTTATGCACAGTATATAAGTGATTGTATAAAATGAAAATGAAATAAATAAAATGTATTTTGGAAAATCTTCAACATCTCCGTCATATTTTACTCTTAGATGCATTAAGTAATCCAACTTGTTCTCTATCTTCTAACTTGTATTTGATAATTTCTGAATTTTTAAGAGTATCTTTTGCAGATTGAAAACTTCTTTCTGGTGTTGATACTGCACCATGATTTCCAGCTGACAAACACTGCTGCTCTAGCTTAAAAGTTTTTAACAAAATTAAGCATCACAATAACATTTCACTTTTCTCTGGTTAAAAATCTACTTCAAAGGAACATATGTGTGCTTTTCTTCTTCTTTTTATCACTCTCTATAAACAAGCTGTGAGTCCTTGAAGTGCCAAGCCAGGATAATCAGTGAAAAAAGTATTTCGTTTCCAATGCACAAACCTCTAGCCTCCGAGTAGTAATGTTACAATATTACAAAGTTACCATTTCTTTGTTTCTTTTTGTATCTTTTTGTATTTCAAGTTAAAAAAAGGTCTGATTCTTAAATGTTAGAAAAACACCCACAGTAATGAAAGAGGAGAGTTTTAGCCCATAGATTACAAAGAATAGTCAAAGAAAAAAATAGAAGAAGGAAACTTAATCCGTTTGTTTTAAAAGGCTTGCATAAATTCCACTTAAAAAGTAAGATAACCCACTGTTCAAACCAGTCCAAATTTAATTCTGCCGCTTATTTCTTCTGTTCTCCAATTAAAAGTAATTTTAAGTTTTTTTTATAGGCAGTCACTCTTAAAACAGTAAAAATTCCTCACCAGCTGAAAACACTTTCTCTTTCCATTTCCTTCCATTTTGGAGCCTCCCCGACCATCAGCCATTTGGCTGGATTTTTTTGTCACCGGCTTGAAGAGACTTTGCGATGTTCCTGTGATCAGCAAGATTTATTTTTCCCGTTCACCGTCTCTGCGGGACGGGTTAGGTCCATTTGGACCACCCAGAGACAAAAGTATCGACTGCAATCTCAGAGCATTGAGATCGCACGTCATGTCATTGCGATTTTGGCTCCTCCCATCCTCATCCTTCTGTTAAAGAGGGAATGTGCAGATAGCTTTTTTCCAAGCTCTGGGAACTCTTTTATACTATTAAAATTGATGCTAAATCCTAAATAGTATTTTACATATAATAGAAGCTATTTAAATTCAAAGAAGAATATTCTCTGTAGATGCCAACTGGCCGTGTATTTTTCATAAGTACTATTTTAGATATGTAGAGACCAAACACAATTTCTTCTGTACATGTTTAATGTCGACGATTTAAAATGTCCTCTTACTGTTATTGCAGGCCCTGCTTGATGGCTTGTCAGATCTCCCCAAATGGTATGGAATAAAGGAAATGCAAGCTAATTGGCTTGGGGATTGTACTGGATGTTATTTTGAGTTTATGCTGAAAGTAAGTTGTTCCTTGGAAATAATTGAAAAGTATTTTCCCCAATAAATTGCAAATGGTTGAAAGTTGTTTGAATTTATCTGTGAAATATGGATAGAGTCATTTGAAATTGGATTGTATGAAGAGTAATTGAGGTGTACTTTCTGACAGCAGAAAATAAATGATTCTGATGATGGAGAAAGCTACAGTTACAGTTATTAAGAACAAAAGGGGACTTTCAATATTCAATATTACATTTCAAAATTACATTAGATGTGGCTCTTAAAATATAAAAGCATGTATGGCCACCTTAACAATAACATATTAGTAAGAAAATGCACAAGTAAAGCCTTTTTAAATAAGGAAGAAATGATGTGAAACCCCAGAAAAAGCTTTCAAGCTATGTGAGCCAAGTTTCATAAAGTTAAGTACAGTAACTACAGTCCATTTATGATTCTAGCTAATGATCACAAACTTATTGACCAACTTGATCAGGTCCAAAAATTCATAGTCAATATAAAGAAAGCAAAGTTTAGCAGTATGTTTAAATCAAATTAGAGTATGCTATTTTGAGATGCAAAATATGGTCCTCAAAACGCAACTAGTATGTCTTCAGTGTTTCAGATTTATTGGCAAAGAAATGAAGTTTTGAATATATTGTGATAATTCTACTTCCTTGTTCAACAGATTAATAACAAACCCACAGGAGAAACAATAGCAGCATATGCCTCAGCACCTGAAGCTATATATGGTTCATCCTATTTGTATATCTTATCTAACCATCGGTTGTTACACAGAAATAGCCTTCTTAAAGAAATCTTCCAGAGGGAATTTGTTCAAGAAAGAGGTGATTTACTGTCTATTTTAACATTGCTTGATTTGGTCAATTAGAACTGGTCAGTTCACACATACCATATTTCATCATGAGAGATCACACCTACCAAAAAATAGGTACAGATATATAATCTGAATTATGATGGTTATTATAAGGCAAGATTATCACAAAATATACTCTAAGCAAATACTACAATATATAACCTGAATTATGATAGTTATCACTCAAGATTATCAATTATAACCATGTATATGGTTAATTTCCTCTAAAATATTTGCTTATGCTCCCATTAGTCAGAATATAAAATTTTATTGTATTAATCAAGAGGAAAAGAGAGAAATGGTCCCCTTTAAAAGAACAAGCATATTTTGGTAAGCAAAATAGCTAAAACATAAACATAAAAAAATACTCATACATAGACAACACAAGGGCTTTTAAGGAACAATCTTTTAAAAGTTATGTATGGGAACAAGAATGTTTTAGTGTAATAATACTTAGATCTCTTTTTGCCTATTAATTTTCATTGTGATGTTATTCATAAAAATATTTCAAGGGGGAAATTAACTGAAGAGGAAAAAAGTGGAAGAAAGCTTTGGTATTCTTTAAAAGCTAATTAAGTTGAAAAATACTGATCTCACTTCAAACAAATAACATTTGATCTTCAAAGATGGCTTTATTTAGTTAATAGCAAAACATAACATTAGACCTTCCTTTTTTTTTACTTCATGCATGCAGAAAGACAACCCCAAACCAGTAAAAATATAAAGAAAAGATAGGAGAACCTACCTTATATTTTATACTCATCAACAGTTCCTAGTTTACTAATTAATATATTTTTATAATATGAACTGAATGGCGTGGTGGCTCAGCGGTGGGCTTTTCAGCTGGAAAGATGCTGGGCTTTTCAGCTGGAAAGCCAATAGCCCAGGTTCAAAACCTGAGCACCATGCAATGGGATCCCGTCCTCACCCCAGCTCCTGCCAACCTAGTGCTCAAAAGCATGCAGATGCAAGTAGATAAACAGATACCACTTTGGTGGGAAGGTAACAGTGCTCTGTACGTCATGCTGGCCATATGACCATGGAAATGTCTTCAAACAGCCCTGGCTCAATGGTCTTGAAACAGAGATGAGCATGCCCCCTGTAGTCATCAACAAATAGCAGAGTAAAATCCATAGGGACTCCTTTACCTTTCTTAATAGTACAGTACAATTTTTGTTTAAAATATCACAAAATATTTTTCATAAAATACATATTACAACATCCTTTGATATGTAGACAATACTGACTTTTTGAATCGGATTATATGTTCTTAGCAATCATTCTTTAGTGTCTGGTTTTCTAATTTGTCAATGTGATTCTTTAATCCCGTCCCCTTCACTTCTGATAAACAGTTGAATTCCAAAGCTTTTGCATAAAATTCAACATTACATTAACATATTTAACATTTAACACAGTATATACCTTAATAAGATATCTTAAAAAATACCAAAAGATCATATGATCCTAACAATTTTTTTTATATATTCAAGCATAGAAAATTGATATCTATCCTTTCAAATTCATTTTTGTGGAATCTTATTGTACATTTTAAATACATTTTTGATGAATCAAGCATAATCTCACATTTGTGGATACCATTTTAATATGTTAAGAACCTGAATCCAGATTCCAATTCTTTATCCCAGAAATGTCCACTTTAAAAATATTGTTAAATTTTTGTTAGAGATAAATTAAAGGTTTTAATTTTATCATTAATTCTTTCAAGTAAGAGATTAACTCAATTGCCATTGAGGTGGCCAAAGTGTCTGATCCATATTAGTCTTTTAGAACACTTGAAAATTAGGAAAGCAAATTCAATCAAGTTGAGAAAAGTAGAACAAAAATTCTTAGTAATAACTGAACATTTGTGATATGTTTCTGTTTTTAGCCTTTATTTAAATATTTTAATGACAACGTATAGAAATTAGAATATATGTTGAAATACAACTAAAAATATATTGCTACAATAGTAAAAATATAAAAACATAGTAATTAGTTGAGAGAAATTTGAAGAGATATATCCATAAAATATTAATACTATCATAGTCAACTAACATATTATTAAATCTATTTATATAGATTGTCTATTATTCCATATTCTCAGTATTATAGTATATTTCAGTACAATGATATCTATATAATATTTAAATTCTTTATTATTTAAATGTCTTTGTAAGAGCTTTCCTCTCCCTTCAAAAAAGCAGAACTCTTGAAACAGGCAGTATTTCAAAAAGAACTTTTATTGGGAGATAGTGATAGCAAGGAGAATAGGCAGGATCTGAAGTTCCCGCTCAAAACCGTTAGGGGTTAATCCACAGGGGTTAAGTTGTTATGAGAACTTTGAGCTGAGAAGGTGATAAGAAGTTGTTCTCAGGTGCCACTTGCTTGTTCCTCCATCTGAGACAAAACAGATGGCCCCAAACTCATCCCTCCACCCTCCCATTTTCTAGGAAGGTACATCAAAGTAAAGAAAAGACCAGAAATAAGAAAAGTTCTTCAGGGCCGTGTGTTTGGTGCATTGCGCAGTGTTGGTTGACTTCCCTCTGGCTGGAGTTTCTTGGCCAGAATTTTCATTCAGCATGCTGTGGCTCAGTGGCTTTCCTTGCCACATTTGAAGTAGGCTTGGTAGCATCTCACTTTCCTTCATGTGGGGACAGCTTCCAGACTTGGCTGGACCAGTACTGGTTTCTTGCTTGGTCAACTTCAGCCTCCTTCGTAAGGATGTACCAGCTGTGGAGGCAATAACCCTAATCCTTAACCCCACAGGCGATGCAAGCATGGTAGAGGTCATCATTCAGCCTGTCCTTGAAAGAGCCAAGGTGGCGCGGAAGAGCCAAGGTGGCGCAGTGGTTAAATGCAGCACTGCAGGCTACTGCTAGATCAGCAGGTCAGCGGTTCAAATCTCACCGGCTCAGGGTTGACTCAGCCTTCCATCCTTCCGAGGTGGGTAAAATGAGGACCCAGATTGTTGGGGGCAATATGCTGACTCTCTGTAAACCGCTTAGAGAGACCTGAAAGGCCTATGAAGCGGTATATAAGTCTACTGCTATTGCTATTGCTATAAACAGCTCACAAGGATGACTTCTGGTCAGTCCATGCAGCAAGCTAGGTATCAGAATTCCTCAGTGTATTTGGATACTGGGTGGTGACCTTGCCCCACGGTGTTGATGCAAACCCTAGCCTTGCGGTCGGCCAAATGGTCTTCAAACCTCTGTCTCAAGACTGTCATGAAACCATCGAAATTGTGGAACACTGAGGCATTTGTATTGTGTAGGGTCACCATCCAGCAGGCCGCGTCTCCCTCCAGAGCCAGGGTAACAACCCTGACTTTGGCCCCTTGTGTGTGGAGATCTTGCCCATATTCCTGCAGATAGGTGGGAATGTGGGCAAAAGAATCCCAGCTATTGTGGGATTGAACTTGATGCCTGGGGTTGGTGCTATTCGCTCCCTCTGGGGAGCTTGTCCAGTTCCAATCCTGGGGACACTCACAGCCAAGGTCTCTGAGAGGAGAGGTGGCGCTGTTCCGTCTGCAGTCTCGGTTGCATTTGTGGATGTCAGCCAGAGATTCCAACTCATGTCTCCAGCCATGTTGTCGGCTGCCTCGGGCAAGGGTATCTCTTTTGGTTCTCCCTTCCCAGTCTTCCTTCTTCCCCACGCCAATGGACTTCCCTTCACAGGGTCTTCCAGGATAGCCAATTCCTCCATCCAGCCTCTGGTGGTTACATCAGATTGAGACATGGTGGAAGTTTCCTCTCAGCACTTGGCCTCTCCATGTTCACTTCCCTGGTCAGACATTCTTTGCAAGGTCTCCTCGGTA
>NW_028261384.1:56998669-57076169 GCF_051295495.1 Thamnophis sirtalis | reverse complement strand
AGTACTGTCGATCAGTTAGTGATGAAGTATCAAGAGTAGCTGAGAAAGTTTTTTTTTTAAATACAGGCATTTATTTTTCATTGCCATGATAAGAAAACTTAACTAAACAGTGTTATCTCGACTTTCGGAGACCAATCCCCCGCTGTAGGGAGGAGGAACCGATTAGGTGGTTCCACCCCAGGGGTCTCATTGATCCCCAGGGTTTCCAGACGGCGCTTGGTGTTATGCCTGATACTCTCGCCCGCAGTTCGGCGGAGACCTTAGTTGCTACTTGGAACTCAGTGGCGTCTGAGGCTCTCCAGCGAATTGCGCCTTTACGGCCGATCCGCGGCAGTGGATGCAGGAGGGCCCCTTGGTTCACCGAGGACCTCCAGGAGATGAAGCGCCAAAAGAGACGCCTAGAGCGCCGCTGGAGGGCCAGTAAATCCGAGTCAGACTGAGCACTATTAAAGGCCTGCATCGGAGCATATCTATCGGCAATACGGACAGCTAAGAACAACCACATTGCCGCTCTGATAGCGTCCGCTGAGTCACGCCCTGCCGCCTTGTTTAGGGTGACCCGCTCCCTCTTAAATACGAGGGTTGCGGAGAACTCCTTACAAGGTAGAGCAGAGGAATATGTCCAGTTCGGTTGCTCGGCTTCGGATGGACCTGGACTCCAATTGCGCAGAGCCAGCCAAGGTACCAGGGGAAGGTCTTGAACGACATCTCTGGACTGACTTTCAACCTGTTGCTCCTGATGAAGTGGACAAGGCCATGGGAGCGGTGAGTGCTGCCACATGTGTACTGGACCCGTGCCCCTCCTGGCTGGTTGCGAACAGCAAGGAGGTGACGCGGGGCTGGATCCAGGCGATGGTGAATGCCTCTCTTCGGGAGGGCTTCTTCCCACCGGCATTGAAGGTAGCGGTGGTGAGACCCCTCCTGAAGAAGCCATCGCTGGACCCAGCCAGTTTGAACAACTACCATCCAGTCTCCAACCTCCCCTTCATTGGGAAGGTTGTTGAGAAAGTGGTGGCCTCTCAACTCCGGCGGTCCTTGGATGAAGCCGATTATCTAGACTCCTTTCAGTCTGGATTCAGGCCTGGCTACAGCACGGAAACCGCTTTGGTCGCACTGACCGATGATCTCTGGAGAGCCAGGGATGGAGGTCATTCCTCCATCCTAGTGCTTCTCGACCTCTCAGCGGCCTTCGATACCATCGACCATGATATCCTTCTGCGACGGTTGCGAGAGGTGGGGGTGGGAGGCACCGTTTTTCGGTGGTTCTCCTCCTACCTCTCAGACAGGTCGCAGTGTGTGTTGGTTGGGGGGGAGAGGTCGACCCCTAGGCCCCTGAAATACGGGGTTCCTCAGGGTTCGGTCCTGTCCCCCCTCCTGTTTAATATCTACATGAAGCCACTGGGTGAGATCATTCGACGGCATGGGATAAAGTACCATCAATATGCAGACGATACACAGCTGTATCTGTCCGCCCCGTGCCAACTCAGTGAAGCGGTTGACATGATGTGCCAGTGCCTGGAGGCTGTCAGGGTCTGGATGGGGGTTAACAAGCTTATGCTCAATCCAGACAAGACCGAATGGCTGTTGTGTTTCCCTCCCAAGAATTTGGTCAATATTCCATCACTCAGGCTGGGGGGTGAAAATTTACGCCCCTCAGACAGGGCTCGCAACTTGGGAGTCCTCCTGGACCCACAGCTGACCTTAGAACACCATTTGTCGGCTGTGACCAGGAGGGCATTTGCCCAGGTTCGCCTGGTGCACCAGTTGCGTCCCTACCTGAACCGGGAGGCGCTCGCAACAGTCACTCATGCCCTCGTGACCTCAAGACTGGACTACTGCAATGCGCTCTACATGGGGCAGCCCTTGAAGAGTATTCGGAGACTTCAACTCATCCAGAATGCAGCCGCGCGAGCGATTGTGGGTGCACCTCGGTACACCCACGTTACACCTATCCTCCGCGAGCTGCACTGGCTATCGATGAGTCTCCGGATACGCTTCAAAGTGCTAGTCGTAACTTATAAAGCCCTTCATCGTATCGGATCTGGGTACTTGAGAGACCGCCTGCTGCCAATTACCTCCCACAGACCCATTAGATCACACAGGGTTGGCCTCCTCCGGGTTCCGTCTACTAGCCAATGCCACCTGGCTACCACCCGGGGGAGGGCCTTCTCTGTGGCAGCTCCGGCCCTCTGGAATGAACTCCCCGCAGGGATTCAGACCCTCACCTCTCTCCAGGCCTTCCGAAAAGCCATCAAAACCTGGCTTTGCCGGCAGGCCTGGGGTTGATGAGTTCCCCTCCCCTCTCGACTGTGTGGTTGTGTGATTCTTGCCTATTTTAATTATTTGTATTCTGTTCTATGTTCCCCTTTTTCCCCTTTTGAGTTGTTCGCTGCCCTGAGTCCCTCCCGGAGAAGGGCGGCATATAAATAATAAAATTCAATTCAATTCAATTCAATCTCAAAGCAAATATTGCTAGAACTACAATATGAGCTAAAATGTACCAAATTTAGTAAAGAAAATCATGTTTACTATACAGAACTCCAGGAAATTTCTGTGTTTACTACTAAGGTACATATTAAAATTTGAAGCTGCCAATTCTTCAGTTTTTAACTTCTCTTTGAGATAGAAAAATCTTCCATCTATCCCTCTATTAATTAAAATAAATCCCATCTCTTAGTGTGTACAAAATTAATTCAATTGTGAATGCATGCTTTTTCATGATAGTATGTATTGTATCTTTAGTTAGTAGTTTGTTACAAAAATGTGATTGAGTAAAGAAGCACTTTTTTTTTTTTTGTAAAACAGTTTACAGGTATGACTAGAGAAAAGGCATTAAATGCCATCACTCAGCAAGCCAAAAATAAAAATATAGGAGGATTCCTAACAAGTAATAAACTAAAAGATTGGCTGATCTCACGACAGCGTTACTGGGGCACCCCTATTCCAATCATTCATTGTCAGAATTGTGGTACCGTTCCTGTACCTTATGATGACTTACCTGTGCAATTGCCCAAAATTATTTCCTTTAAACAAAAAAAGGTCTCACCTTTACTTTCCATTTCACACTGGGTTAATTGCACATGTCCAAGGTGAGTATGTTTTCTGTATATTTAATATTTTAATGTTTACATTCAATTTGATTCACCATATTATGCACTTACCTTTTAGGTTTTATAGCAATAGCAATAGCAGTTAGACTTATATACCGCTTCATAGGGCTTTCAGCCCTCTCTAAGCGGTTTACAGAGTCAGCATATTGCCCCCAACAACAATCCGGGTCCTCATTTTACCCACCTCGGAAGGATGGAAGGCTGAGTCAACCCTGAGCCGGTGAGATTTGAACAGCCGAACTCCTGAACTGCAGTCAGCTGAAGTAGCCTCCAGTGCTGCATTTAACCACTGCGCCACCTCGGCTCTTTATGTTGTTTGCATGGTGCTGAATATTGAACGGTTTTTAAAAAATATTCTGCCCTGAAATTAATTAGAAAATCTCATATTATTAAATAGTTCAGCTCAGTTAAAAATAAACTAATGTTTACACATTACATCTTTGAACGATAGTTTGTCTAGGAGAAAACTGTTCATAGTGTACTGTTTTTGCATTTTGGGTGGTTAAATAGCTGCTAAAAAAATAAAAAAATCTTTTTTAGAATTTAAGTAAGAACCATTACTATCTTATTTTTTATTATTTTAACTGTAGAAATTAAAGCTCTGCATTCATTTATTTGCAGCAAGATATTATAAACACAATTTTCTTTTAGAGTATCTAGAAAAAATGTATTTGCTGTATTTACTCTTCAAGCATAGGAAACGAAAAGCTATTGCTTTGTGTTCCAAAAGACTGTCTCTGTTCTGTATAAGGGGCATTTGGATTAGAAAGGGATTTTACACAGGCCTCATTTAAAATTCTTGTTTGTTTGAACTATAAGAATATACCATATTTTTTGCACTATAACACACAGTAGCCCATACTAAACCATATACCATATAGGGTATATTTTGAGGAGGAAAACAAGAAAAAAAATCTGCCTCTGTCTCCCAGCATCCATCCACTATTCATCTGGCTAGTGTTCTTGTAGCAAACAGCCTGGTCAGCTTCAGCACATTATCGCAGCCCCAGCATGTGGCTTGTCAGGGCTCAGCTCCTTTGCGCCCACCACCAGTCAACTGAGCTGAGCTGCTGCCACTGCTAGGGAACACTGGAGCCTTTGCTGCTGAGCAGCTAATTGGTGGTTGGATTGGCCTCCCGGAATACTGCCCATCAGCTGTTCTAGGCAGCGGGGATTGCCGTTTGCCATTGTTTACTGCACAGCAGCAAGCAGCAGCAGCAAGCAGCAGCAGTGATTCCCGCTGCCTAGAACAGCTCATTGGCAGTATTCCGGGAGGCTGTTCCAACCATTGATCAGCTACTTGGCAGTGAAGGCTCCAGTGTTCCCCGATGGCAGCAAATGGCTGCAGTAGTGACATGTGGCAGTGAACACCACTGCTGCACCAACCCCCCCCCCCCCCGCTGCAATATTCTCTCTACAAAACACACAGACATTTCGGCCCACTTTTTTTGGGGGGGGGGAAGTGTGTCTTATAGTGTGAAAAATACTATTTCCGATTCAGAACATTGCATATTAATTGAGGAAATTAAATCAGTGCTTTTTAAAGCCATGAGGTTGGTGTGTGGAAAAGACCAAAATCCTTGAGAGACTGTTTCTTCATCATGTTCATTATGGAACACTGCTCTCAGCACAGCTGATATGATGAATTTGGTATTGTTAGGCTGCCTTGCCAGAGCTATAAGTGATCTGAAACTATTCACACTTCAGAACACAGAGGCAGTAAACCTGTCACTTTCTTTCCATAATTCAAACAAGTTCTGAATATTCCTTCTGGTAATAAGGCACACCTCTGCACTGTAACTCCTAACAACTCGTTCTTTATTCTTGCATTCAAGATAAAAAGTGAAGTTCAGACACTGGCAATCTTGAGAAATTCTTATTTTTTATGGTCAGTAGTAGTCTTCCTTTAAAAACTAGTTAATGTAAAAATGTTACTGGACAATCTAGACCAGTGATGGCTAACCTTTTTGTAAAGGTGTGCCAAAATTGCACACATGCACGCTATCGCATGCACAAGTGTGCCCACCCACCTGCGCATGAGTGCACCACACCACTCACCTGCGCATGTGCGTGAGTTCCTCTTATGACTGCAAATTACTAAATTGAGGGTTGCACCCTGATACCTCTTATTTAAAATTGTAAACTTTTTTTGTGATTTTCTTTATTACATTAATTGCCATATGTTGAAGTGGTATAGTTAATCTAGACAGTAAGCAGAGCAGAAACATAAAATGTTTTTTTCTTTTAATAGTGATGTGCTGGTTTTTTATCCTGCATCATCCATGTTATGTCCAACCAATGATCTAGCTGTAAGAACTTAGGTTTAGATGTTGGCATTCTCCTTCTTTGTATTAATAGAATTTTCTCCACAGAATATGCTGTATCTCAGCATTTAGTGAAGTTCAGCATTAGGGTATTGTGTTTTCAGCCCTAGTAAAGTCTGAAATTTGAAGATGTGCATGTGGAAAAAAGAGAATCATTTATTCAGGACCAGGAATAAGCTTCCTGATGCATCTAATTGTTCTAGCTGCAACAAAACATAATTTTCTTGCTGCTGGCCATGCTAATTGGAAATCGTGGAATAATTCAGGATATATGGAGGCATTTGTTGCCTATCTTTTCCAATAAAAAGGGCAGGTTCATATTAATTTAGCCGTACTTAGTTTCCATTAAAAATCCATGGCAGCTGATGCTTATTTAATACTAGGACAATAAGATGATTAATGAAGAGATTATTTAAGATTATCAAGACAAAATTAATTAATTATTAATGCTCTATGTGGCAGTGGTCTCAACAGAACAGAACAGGAGGAAGAATAAATCCTAAACCCTAAAGCAAACGATTTTTTTAAATGGAAAGTCTATCACATCTGGACTATTATAATGTGCTCTGTATTTGGCTGCCCTTGAAGGGTATCCAAAAGTTTCAGTTGAGTCAGAATTCAGCAGTTTGAACATTTTTGCTCAAGCTTAGACTTGCGCATGTATCACCTCTTTTGTGGGAGCTGCATTTGCTGCCAATCTGCTTTCAGGTGCTGGTTAACATCTTTAAAAGTCTACATACCTTGGAGCCAGGCTATTTAAAGGACAGCCTCTCACCCTTTATATCTACCCAGCCCACTAGGACGGGAAGGCAGGGCATCTGTTAGGGTTGCACATCTGATGGGACCACAAAAAAGAACTTGCTTGGTGGTGATGTCTTCTCTATGGAACATTTTCCCCCCTTGGTATGATTGGCTTCCACCTTGTTGCGTTTCCAAAAGGCTCTGAAGACATATTTTTTTCCAGTGGGCCTAAGAATCACAAACAGGAGAAGGAGTTGATCAAGTGGTTGATTTAATTATGTTACTGCTGCCAAGATGTGAGGTCTTATGCTTTTTATTTTGCAGATTTTTTGATGTAAGCATCCAAAATCACCTATGTGGGGGTTGGGCAGCCATATACATTTGTTTAATTAATAAAATAAAATAAATGTCAAGATCGAAATCCATTATTTTGTTAATCACAATAGGAATATTTTGAATAATTTTAAATTATTGATTTCCTCAGAAAGGACCTGGGGATTTCACATCTCGTTAAATCTCCATTGCTTATATTAGCACAATAGATGGTGTAGAGAGTACAGTAGTCCACAGTCCGGATCTTATGTATTTTCTTAAAAAACAAACCCCTTCTCCCCCTCCCACATCCCTTTATCTTAATAGATCCTTAGAAATATTAATTCTAATTTATTGTTAGATGTAAGAAGCCTGCAAGAAGAGAAACTGACACAATGGATACGTTTGTAGATTCAGCTTGGTATTATTTAAGGTACACTGATCCTCATAATACTGAAAGGTAAGTAATTTGGATATTTTTCATTCTACATTTACATGTAGCTGTATAGTTTCTTTGTAGCCCAGGTGGAAGCTAATATTTCTATTACTTGTCTTACGACAAGCACAGTTTTAAAAAATGATTCTTCTATAAGAATATCTTGCGAGTCTGTTATTATTGGCTTCAATACAGACATAGAATATAAAAAGATTAGCCTTTGGCTGCTTTAAATGTAATAGGGCACTATCTTATCTGTTGTTATCCTTGGAAGGATATGTGTTGTCAAAACTTTCCCGATTCTCAACAGCTAATTTGGGAAAAGTATTTTGGACCCAACTTATTTAAATTCAGAATGAATAATATTACAAATATATTTTAATTTACTTGAAATAAAAGTAGAGTTGGATGAGATTTGCAGGCAAGTTATCATCTGCTAAATTTCACAGAGCTAGATAATGGATTTCAAAAACATGTTATCACCTACATTTTGAGATCAATTGAAATGATACCCCTGATAGAACTGTTTTTTTTAGTAAGAAACATTTAGCAGAATAAATAAAGTGGTAAAATCATCAAAGCAAATGAAAAATATTTCAAAGCTTTTTTTGCATTGGTAGCATTTATAGATTGCAGCATATAATGTGTGTGAAGTGTGAAGTAAACAGGACGCAGAAGGATTAGACACTTCCAGCATTTTCCAAACCAGTCTCCCATATCACAATCTGCCGTATCTCAAAGAATCCATTGGTAGTTAAATGAAGAACAGAAAACCATAGAACAATAACTCCAGTTTCTAATAATTTTATTAAAGTTTTACTAGATTTCTTCAATAATGGTGTTTCAAGGAAAACCTGAAATAATATGTTAATTTCAGGAGGTTTTCCTTGAAACACCATTATTGAAGAAATCTAGTAAAACTTTAATAAAATTATTAGAAACTGGAGTTATTCACCCTAAAACTAGAGCCTCATCTTTTTCCATATTCTGTTTTCCTTGTACAGCAAGTTTAAAGAGAAACACATGACATTGTGTAGCTGTGTTGCCTGAATGTGTTGCATCAAATTTCAGATGGCTAAAGATTCTTTAAGAGAGTTCAAATTTTTACTTTTGTAAAAACAATTTTGATTTGAATATTTCCCAAATCTATCCTTATATGCCCAATTTTCTCTAACATAATTTGGATTTAGTACTTGTTCTTAGTCCATGAGGCACAATTTATGCCTACAATGGAAACTAACGTATTTTTTGGATTATAACACGCTCTGAAGTATGACAGACCTAGCTTTTGGGGAGGAAAACAAGGGGGGAAAAATCTGCCTCTGCCTCCCAGCAATTTGCCTCCTTGCAAAAACAGCAAACCGTACAGATGATATACACTGTTTGTGGTGTTACATTTCAGACTATACTTGTACAGATGCTGTTAAAATTGATGTGGCTTTCTGAAAGTATAGTTATTCTGCTATTTAAAAGAAGGTACAATAGCACTGCACCTCTTCAGATCAAGCATTTATTTTTAAAAGCTTCTTCATTTTGTTAAGTTGTCTAGAATAATAATAAAGCAGTCTTTAAAAAATATGTCTAATCATGTGAACATTCTATAGGCATTTATAGTTATTGACTTGCCTCCTTACAGCAAACAGCCTGATTAGCACAAGAAAAAAATATCTGCCTCTGCCTCCCAGCAAGTTTCACTTTCAATTTCAGCAGGGGCCTCCCGATCATCAGCTGTTTCAGGTTGCAGGGATTGCCATAGCCTATTGCAGCCTCCGCAAGCCCCTCCCCATTTGCTACAAGGAGGTAAATTGCTGGGAGGCAGAGGCCAAAGGGTGGGAGCTGATGGGTGGGTGGGACTACATTTGGTATATAAGACACACCCAAATTTTCACCCTCTTTTAGGGGGGGGGAAAGGTGCATATATACTCCAAAAAATACGGTACTTATTAGAATGAAATTATTTTGCGTTAATATTTTGTTAATCCTGATTTACTGTTGGTGTGTGGGGGTGTAATTATAAACACATTTTTACTTTGCAATAAATCAATATTTTATAGTCATATTCCTGTGTATTACTATTCTATAAATATTCTTATCCTGAATGAGCAGAGTGATCCCCTGCCAAAAGCACAGAGCTGGATAACTCCTACAGAGCTGTTTGACATCCTTCAGGGCCTCATACACAATGTGACTTAAAAATGAAGTACTATTGTTTGAAGTTGTCGCTGAAGTTGTGAATGTTAAGAATAGATTTTGTTGTAATATAACATATTCTTGTTGCCTCCCAATGGCAGTCTCAAATTAACAGCACCCTTTAAATTAGGATAATAATGTTTTAGTAAGTGCTATGACTTGAAATGATTCTAACCTTCTTTAACGATTTTTATTTCTTAATCAAATCTGGTTTCTTTTCTGCTAGGCCTTTTGATAAAGATTTGGCTGATTACTGGATGCCTGTAGATTTGTACATTGGAGGAAAGGAGCATGCAGTCTTGCATTTATATTTTGCCAGATTTTTCAATCATTTTTGTCATAATCAGAATATGACTAAACACAAGTAAGTGGCATGGCCAGGGCAATCTCAGTCTTACAGTACCTGTAAGCTTTTATCCTTATTCAGATGTAACTCTCAAAGTAGACTAGAATATACATGTAAAAGTATGTTCATGTGCCTACATACATGATCGAATACACAATACACACTTGTATGCACACATAATGAATTATTGCCACTTTCCCACAAATGAATGCAAGGCCAGTAATTGTCAGTTGGATTCAACAATATATATAATAATTTTACTGTATTCAACAGAGGATTTCCTCCAAAATGCTTATCCAACATCTACTATTGTCAAGTATCCATAAACATGGTTAATGTTAAAAAGATTAATATATATGTAAAAGGTTCTGACCATACAGCCAAGGGGACTAATTGTGAGATATGAACTTAATACATTAATTTATATATATGCAATGTTTTGAACACTAGGCCCATGAGGTGACAAAGCATAATAAGCAAACCTGATTAGGAAGAGAGGGATATGCAGTCCTGATTCCTAGAATGTAGTAATGAAGAAACTCGCCACAATATGATATATTTGTTAATGTTAGATTAGAGCTGGGAAGATGCTATTCAGATACGAAACTCTTAAGTAACTTTTAGCTATTCAGTGTCTTTGACCTCAATCTGCCTCCCAGCAAATGCAAAATGTAAATTCATTCATTCATTCATTCATACCCTCTCCCCCACTTCTCTCTCTCTCCCACTCCTCCCCCTCTCTCAAAAAGAGCGAGGGAGAGGGAGAATAAAATTGACTTGAAATAATAAGAAGGGCATGAAATCAGAAGTTTAAAGGCGAAACAGACATTACCCACTATGCCAATATACTCTCTCTACTGCATTTACCCAGTTTGCTTGTTAATGCATTTCCTCCCCATTCTTCTGCATGAAGAGTTTCTAGGTGTAGTTAATGTACAATTTTGTTGTGTTTTTTTTTTAAAAAGTCTTTAGGTTTCTTCCTCTTCTTCATCTTTACAAGGGTTTACTGTCTAAAGATATCATCTGGAGAAAGACATGAAAAAGAGAGTGGGGGAAGCAATAGTACTAGTGCTTTGTTTTGGCCCAATCACATTTTGTTTCTTTTATGTTATATCTTTATTTTATAATGGAAATCAACTAGGGAGCCCAGTGAGATGCCTTTGTAGCCATCTCCCTCTTCTGTATCTTGAAGGGAAAGCTTCTGGTTAACTGCTCTGAACTAGGATTAACATAGAAGATTTCCATTCCTCTTTACAAATAAAAATCGGTACCTTCATTTATAGTACTATATATGTATATGTAGTATATCATCTGTATATTCATTTTTCTTTTGTTTTCTTTTTTCCCTTCTTTAAATTCCATGTCAAATAATTTCATTTGTTACTCAGGAGAACAAGCAAAAAAGGGGCCCCAGTAAATTACTATGCTTTATCAGAGCTAATAAAGGATAGGCAGTGATACAAAATTAACTACTTAAAAATAATAGGAGTCAGAATTGTGCTGAAGTATGTTACATGACTAAAATTGGAAACAAATTTTTCCATTAAATTAATTGCCAAGCAGTTAGCTTGTGGCTTTTCCTATCACCAGGAGAGGGAGCTATAATTGTAATACTTCGAGTCATGAACGGCTCAGACCACAATCAAATCAGGTTCTGACCAAAAAATTTTAAAAAAAATTTACTCTGGTTACGAACACATACTTGGGAGGCAATCAAGCATGGCTGCCGCTGATTTCCCCTTCCACGCCATAGAAAAAATCCTCACCTGCTGAAAAAACTTGTATGCCATTCCACATGTTAAAGTTAACCTTTAATTTCATTCTCGCTGGCTTTTAGCTTGTTTTGTAAGTAATTTTCTCTCCAGCCAGGCAGCCTCTCCCTCTCCTACCTCCCCGGGAGACGCACATGACGCTGCAGAAGCTTCGATCGCAGCTTTTTTTGTGCCTGTTGTTTTGCACGCATGGCAAGGGTTGGGAACAGAGCCAAGCAAGCTCTGCAGTTGGGAATTCTAACCCGCCCCTCCTCTCAGTATGTATGGTTGACTTTGGAAAGCCCAAAGTCTCTTTGCTATATGCTTACTGTGATATTCCACCATCAAAATTATATAAATAGAATATACTTGAAATGTATCTTGACCATTTCAATATTTTTATGTTCCTTAGAGAGCCTTTTCACAAACTTTTAGTTCAAGGACTAATCAAGAATCAAACATTCAAGCTTCAAAAATCGGGCAGGTATTTGAAAAGAGAAGAAATTGATTTTGCTGGTAAGTGAGGTTTAGCAATGTGCAAAGTGTTTCATATGGGAACTGTTAGCTTTGGGTGGCTGGGCCTGAATTGAAACATTCATGTTTGGTATGTGAGACTCTTGCTTTGGGCAGAAAGGAGCCAAAAGAATTGCTGGCAGAGAACCAGTGTGATATGCCACAGTGGGATGTTGGTAGTAGCAGAGAGAGAGAGTAGATCCTGAGGAGAGAGTGTATTTTGGCCTTTGGCAGAAATTAATAGGGTAGGAAGGGGAAATAAAAATATTGGTGGTAGTTTAGTTGAATATTCTGTGCTGGGAATTTCTATGGGAAGGCAGAAAATGAAGAGGCAGTATGTGCTAACCTTGCCCTACTTGTCTGTCTGCATTTTGATTTGTCTGAAATCTGAAACAAGCAAAGTAGTCTACTGCATCATAGCTGAACTGAAATGGTTCGGCAGGATCTCTCTGATATAATGGTTTGTTCCAGGTTTGTAACGAAGAGTTTCTCTAGTTCATGACATCTCTAGTGATGTTGCTATAGGCATGATATCATTTTAGATACAGTGGGTATAAAAAACATCTATATCTCCCTGTTAAAATGCCAGATTTTTGAGATCTAAAAAAAATCTGACCAAAATAAATCACTTCAGAATTCTTCAACTTTTAATATAATATGTAAGCCAGTGATGGCGAAGCTATGGCATGTGTGCCACAGGTGTCATGCGGAGCCATTTGTTAGGGCACGCAAGGCGTTGCCCTGTTAGCTCCAGCGCACATATGTTCGCTGGCCAGCTGACTTCAGCCTTCATTTTCGGCTGTTTTCCCCCCTCTGGAGGCTTCAGAGATGCCTCCTGAAACCTCCAGAGGGAGAAAAATGGCCCTATGGGCAACCCGGAAGTCCGTTCCTGAACTTCCGGGTTGCCCATAGGACCATTTTTCTCCTCTGAAGCCTCCAGAGGCCCTCTGGAGAAGCGGGGAAGGCCATTTTTGCCCTCCTCAGGCTCCTAGAAAGACTCTGGAGCCTGGGGAGGGTGAAAAACGGGTCCATCACATGCCAAAAGCAGGGAAATGGTGGGGGTCGCATGTGCATGAGCGGGGGTCACATGCATAGAATTATGGGTGTGGGCACAACTGCGCACAACCCTCCTGTGCTCCCCCCGCTTTTGGCACGCAATGGTAAAAAGGTTAGCCATCACTGATATAAGCTGTATAATTCAATTTAAAAAACAAATGGAAATTTTTCAATGGGAAAAATAAAAAAACTTATAATAATGAGATTTCATAAGGGCATATCTTGGAATAAGTAGGGATGTAGTTGTCTTCGGAATTAACCAATTACATTTGAAATGGTATTAAATAGTAGTCAGTACTCATTTCAGCTAATAGGATTTTTTTTTTTGACATTTATTCAGTTGCCTCTTGCAGCAAAACCCAAAGAGCATACAAAGCATCAAAGGAACCTCGTTCCTGGAAAATATCAGTCAGGAAAAGAAAATTTTTCAAGGCATTGGATATACCATGAAACAAAGTTAAGACAGTCATTAATATGTGGAGAAAATGTCGTACAACCATGATATTTTCAAGTAATTAATGTCCCTCCAAAACTGATGAAAAAAACAAGAAGAAAACTGATTCTACAGTCTGCCAAGAGACCTATAGAAACTTGGAGTGTCGGGAATTTTTCGCAAGTATGTTTATGTATACTGCATGTGACAACAATCTCTCGTATTCTTCATATGTCTGGACTGTGAGATATGGTGGCAAGACAGAAGTCTTTTCTTTCAAGAAAAACATTCAAACTCAACAACATTTTGCACAAACCCACTTCTTGTCTGACAAAGCATGTGGAAAATGTATTATGGTGTGATGAGACCAAGCCTGAACTTTTTGATTTAATTCCAAAAAGTACATTTGGCACAAAAACAGCACTGCACATCACTAAAAGGTACACCATACCCACAGTGAAGCACAATGGTGGGAACATTATGCTCTGTGGCTGCTTTTCTTCAACTGGAACTGGGGCTTCAGTGAAGATGGAAGGAATTATGGATAGTTCCAAACATCAGTTAATTTTGGCACAAAATCTTCAGGCCTCTAGTAAAATGCTGGAGATGAAGAGGAATTTCATTTTCGAATGTCAACCAGCTAAAGAATACTACTAAATCAATAAAAGAATGAATTCACCATAAATAGATCAAAGTTTTGGAAAAGCCCAGCCAGAGCCTGGACCTGAATCCAATTGAAAATATGTGGGGTGATCCAAAGAGGGCTGTGCACAGGAGATGCCCTTGCAATCTGACAGATTTGCAAGGAACAATGGGCAAAGATTCCCAAGGCAAGATGTGCCATGCTGATGGGCTCCTATCCCCAAAAAACTGAATGCTGTCATAAAATCAAAAGGTGTTTCAACAAAACATTAGTTTGGTTGTGCATGCTTATGAAATTACTTTATTGTAAGTTTTTTTTTAAATTTCTTCCCCTAAAAGATCTGTTTGTTTTTCAATTGAATTGTACGGCTTGTATGTTATATTAAAGGTAGAAAAAATTCTGAAGTGATTTATCTTTAGTAAACACAGGGTCAGTCAAAAAGGACTCAATGTCTATACACCAATGCACAGATTATGAAGAATAAATGGTGAATTAAAAATTCAAGTAAATGAGGAAAAATATGATATTGTTGCCATTATGGGTGAAACCCACAAATGGAACACACAACTAGAGGAATTTAAATTATTTAAAAGAAACAGATCAAAAAGAGGAGGCAGAGTTTCACTATATATAAGAAATATCTGCACCTCTACAGAAATAGACCACAACAATGATAAAAACTGCCTTGAATGCATTCCGGTCAATATTAAAGGGGGTGGTGGTGACATTGTCATAGGTGTATATTATAGGCCACCCAACCAAACAGAGGAAATAGATGAACTTTTTGCTAGTCAGTTAACTAAGATATGTAGGAAGCACATCACAATAGTAATGGGGGACTTTAACTACCCTGACATCAACTGGGAGATAAACTTGGCACCAAATGGAAGATTAAACAGGTTCTTGACAAACCTAGCAAACATCTTTGTTTACCAAAAACAAAGAAGGGAGCTAGAGGATCAGCCATATTGGACTTAACTCTCACTAATATAGGAAATAATAGAAGGTGTTGAAACTACAGGAACCCTGGCGGTGAGGGATAGTAGTAATGCAATATTGGAATTAAACATTATACAAACACAAGCAATAGAGCAAAGTCAAACTAGAGTCTTGGACTTTAAGAGAGCTAATTTCATAAACTTAGAGCTTGGGAAGGATTCCATGGATGAGAATCCTCAAGGGGAAAACAACTCAAGAAGCTTGGGAATTTTTTGAAAAGATTATAAAAGCCCAGTCTAGCACAATATCAATGAAGAGGAAAAAAATAACAGCTCTCAAAAGAACCCAGCATGGCTGCATAAAGAACACTCTGATAAATTGAAAGACAAAAAAGTATAAAAAGTGGATAACTAGAGCAGAATATCAGCAAATAGCCCAAGCATGCAAAGATGAAATGGGGAAAGCTAAGGCTCAAATGAACTAAGGCTTATGACAAAAGTCAAAAATAACAACAACAAACTTCTTTCAATATGTTAAAAACAAGAAAAAAGTCAAGGAAATGATCCATTGGTGGGAGAAAGTGACAAGAATGTGACAAGCAACAGAGAAAGCAGAACTACTTAACTAGTTTTTTGCATCCATTTTACACAAAGGAAAAAAAACAGTCCAATCCATCAAAAACGGCAGCACAAAAAACAGATTAGTAATACAAGTTATAATAGGGAAGAAAATGGTAAGACAGCACCTATCCATCCTAGACGAGTTCAAATCACCATGACCAGCTGGATAGCACACTAAGGTTCTGAAGGAACTAGCAAACATGATCTCAAAACCACTGAACTATATCCTGGAGCACCAGGGAACTGCCAGAGGACTGGAAAAGAGCTGATGTAGTTCCCATCTTCAAAAAAGAAAAATTACAGACCTATCAGCTTAACCTCAATACCTGGGAAGATTCTGGAAAAGGTAATCAAGTAACAAATTAGTGAACACTTAGAGGCAAACAAAGTAATAACCAAAAGCCAACATGAGTTTGTAGTAACTCTGAGAGGGATCTTGGAGTACTAGTGGACAATTATTTATGAGCCAGCAGTGTGCTGCAGCTGCCAAAAAAAGCCAACACAGTTCTAGGCTGCATAAACTGGGATTGAATCAAGATCATGTGAAGTGTTAATATCATTTTATAATGCCTTGGTAAGGTCACATTTGGAATACTGCATCCAGCTTTGGTCACCACAATGTAAAAAAGATGTAGAGACTCTAGAAAGCGTGCAGAGAAGAGCAACAAAGATGATTAGGGGACTAGAGGCTAAAACATATAAAAACGGTTGCTAGAATTGGATATGTCTCATTTAATGAAAAGAAGGACTGGGATGACATGATAGCAGTGGTCCAATATCTCAGGGTTTGCCAGAAAGAAGAGGGAGTCAAACTGTCAGCCAGTCTGTTGCTTGCTGCCATAAAATAGGAGGGAGAGAACTGTGGAGAATTTTACATTGCAGCTTTGCAACTGCGGTTAACTTCTAGGTCATGTCAGTTGGCTCTGGTATGCAATGATCTCTGGTTGCCTAGCTACAAGGAGGCTGGGCTGTATACTGTATTTCATAGTGCTATTCCTACAGAGCTTGTTTGAAACCATTTGCATTCAGTTTGTTCCTAATAAAAGTACTTTTCTCTAAATCTATGGAGCCAAGGATTTCTCCTAGGAATTGAACAGAGGCACCCTGACACAAGCGATTCTCCAAAGCACCTGAGGGTAGAACAAGATAATGGATGGAAACTAATCAAAGATAGAAGCAACCTAGAACTAAGAAGAAATTTCTTGACAGTTAGAACAATCATCAGTGGAACAACTTGTGAATGCTCCAACACTGGGAGTTTTTAAAAAGAGATTGGATAATGATTTGTCTGAAGTGGTGTAGGGCAGTGATGTCAAACTCAAGGCTGTGGGCCAAATCCCACAGTGCTTAGATCTGGCATGTGGTGCCATCCTGGAAACAGCGAAGGCCTGGCCGGTGGTGCCTCTCCCAGCAAAAACATTGCGAAGGTGTGGGCAGCTCTCCTGAGCTCTGTTTTCGCTGGCAGAAGTTTGCAGGAGGCCATTGCAGCAGAAAACAGAAGACTTTTTATATCCACTAAAAAATAATCAGACAAAATCAAAATGCCAGTTTAGTTAAAAGTTTAGTATTTATTAGAGAATGTGATTTATCAGACCTTAATAACACTATTTAACCCCTTGAGATAGCTGATTTACTAGAGAGATCATGGTTCAACAATGAAAGCTTTTACTGATTGATAAACAATGTTATGCCTGAGATGCTGTTTCCCAGTTGGCTCATAGTATTTCTAAGTGAAGAATATTTTTAAAATATAACTGATGCTCAATAGTATTATATCTAGGAACCTCAAAACTTTAGATGGAGTCCCAGAGATCTTTACAATTACTACAAAATTGCATTTATTTAATGTGATAGGAAAAATAGTTTTTTATAGTACATTTTTTATTTTTTTCATTTTCATAACATATAATCACATATATACTATTACATAGCCAGCATCATTTTGTATTATTAAATGTTTACATCAATTCATCTTACTATCAACTCCCAAAATCCATACACCATATTTGTCCTTATCCATCACTTTCTTCTCCCTCTTTCCTCCCCCTCCCTACCTCCTTTCTTCCCTCTGTCATACTTCCCTACTCTACTTCCCCTTCCTCTCTCCTTCTCTCTCCCTTTCCACTCCTCATTTCTCTCCTCCTCTTCCCCCACCTGTCCTCTCTCCTATCACTCTCTTCCCTTACTTCTCTCCTCTTTTTCACTCTTTATCTCATTTACTTGGTGTATTTCAGCTTTTGAGCAAGTTCCATTTTATGTTGATGGTATTTATAGTTCCTTTTCAATATACATATTTAATTTTAACATATATTCTCCTCCTCTCTTTAAAAAAATAGAACAAAAAAGTATACATATATAGTCATTGTACTTTAACCCCCCCCCCCCCCCCAACCTTATTTTGGTTGAGATGTAGACCTGGTTACAATTCCAGCTATTCTCATCATTATTTTTATATAATTATACATCCTTACATGCCCCCAATTTGTGATTCTGTCTTTAAATCTCAATAGTTTCCCATTGTAGATATATTCCATGTTCCCTCTCCATTTTTCCATATCTTGGATTAGAGTACCCTTAAATTGTCTATAAATGACAAACCTCGCTGTTCTATGTTTGTTACAATTCCCTTAATCTATTATGTAAAATAACAAGCAGTAAACATCTCACCTTATTCATCATCTTAAAAGTTCTATATATATATCCATGTTTCATATATTTTAATCCATGTTTAATTATCCTTCTGTTCTCATTTTCAGTCAATTCGCAACTCAGTTTAATTATCATATATAAAAATGAAACACAAACCTCTGCTTTACAACCTCCCCATATCAGTTTCATATTTATCTATATTCCATATATTTGGGGCTTTTTTAGTTATTTTTCCATTATTTAGCAACTCCATTTTATTGTCATATTTAGGAATAAAACTCTTATCTTGCTTTATATTTTCCCATATCTAGTAAGTCTTTTGCTAGTAAGTCTTTTGTCCCACTTCTCTGTTCCTGTCTTCTCCCTTTTCTTTATTTTAACACCTCCACTCCCCTCAATTTTCCCCAAGCCACCCTCACAAGAGTATTTTATATTTCTCTTTGTTGGGGCATAGTCTCCTTGTTCAATTTTCCTTATGCCACTAACAACTTCCAAAACCACTTTTGTCTGTTTTTTATTCCCTTTTATTGGGACACCTCCTCTTTTTACAGTTTTCCCTATACCATTGCCAAGACTGATGGAATTTTTTGTCTGCTTTTTATTTCCCTCCGTTTCTCCCCCTTTGTTGTCTTGCCCCCCTTCTTCTTTAAATTCTTCTTTAGATTTCTGCTTCCCTGGGTTCAGAATTCTATTTAGGCTTGATTTTAATGATTTATGCATATATATATTTATAATTTCACGTAGTTCTTCTAATTCCCAGTTTTCCATGAGGTCCAGTTCCAAAGTTATAGTTAGTTATACAATTCTTGTTTCAGAGTTCTAATCCATCTTCAGTTTATCTTCTTCAACTGCTGTGGGGAAAAGCAATGGGAGCCATCTTAGTCTTTTGTTCTTCCTTAATATCCAGTACCAAGATTGCAGTTAGTTATACAGATCTTATTTCAAAATTCTGGTCCACCTTAAATTTAGTTAATCCAACTACTTTGAAACTGGAAGAGAAGCTGACGCCATCTTAATCTTTTGCAGAAGGGGGGGGGGGAAGAAGAGAAAGGAGAAGAAGAAAAAAAACTTTGTATTTCCCAGGTCTTGAGTCCGATGTTTATTCTTTCCTTTAGTAACTGCTCAAAATAAATCACTTGTAGCAAGCTTGTCTTGCCTCCTGCTTTTCCAAATTCTGATTTATGGCAGTTAGTTAATTAAAACTTCCCGCACAGTCAAGTTTAAGTTATCAGTTATCAGTAAGAAGACATGCTTTTTTCTTGGTTATATTAGCTGGAAAGAATTAAAACTAAGTAAAAGTAAATCTTTTGGGGTATTGATTTCTATTTTAGATCCAAAACCAAATTTAGAGCTTATAATTGCATGGGTTTGTCACTTCTCTGCTTTCTATCCTTCTGTCTGAAAGCGTTTCAAAGAGCTTTGGGGGAGGGGGGCTGGCGTTTCAACCCTCCACTTTCCTTTCTTCCTTTTCTTTTGAAGAAAAAAAGTCCTGATCTGGCCACCAATATTATTTATGTTCTCAATATTTCTTTGCTTTTTCCAGGTTTAATTTATAGTTGTGGGTTAGATAAATTTTCTTACCCGATCTTTCATCTCTTCCACTCCCCTCCTGTTCCATTTCCTTTGACAAAAAGCCAGCATCTTGTCAGCCATGTTGAAGGCTGCCGCCCGGACTCCAATTCATAGGAAAATCTCTGACCTGCGAGGGATCTGTTGCTTCCCTCAGGGTCTGATGAGATGCTGCCCTTCTTCGCCCCCGTCTCCAGTGAAGGTTCTGATCCAAAAGGATCTTCGGAGATGATTTGTCAGACAGAGTTCATGTGAGACTCTTAAGAGCTCACAACCCCTCATGTCTGTCCAGCTGGAGAACTTCCTGTCAAATCCGTGATAGGAAAAATTGATTACCTGACTAGAGAGAAAAGTTTGATATTTAATCTTTCCTTCATTTAAATATAATACACATTTAATCAGATATATCAGCTTTGGGGTTGTATAAATGAAACATTTGCCATAGATATTCACAATAATATCTACCATTGTTGATCAAGGTATTGCAGATAGTTAAATTGTGAAATTTTGAGGTTTTTATATCTTGATAAAAGCATAGCTCATTTGTGGCTGATATTCAAGGAATGAACCAGATGTGAATTGCTATAAGAGGGATATTAGATAACCATTACATGGGGTAATATATTTCATATGAGAATTACCCATCAGAGGAAAAGTGGACTGTGATGATGATGTGCAAGAATCATTTTTTAATTATTATAATCTTTACATCTAATACAAACAAATTATTTTGCACATTATTGAATTTGAAGTAAGAAAAATTAATATCTCTATGTACAATAGCTTGCAAGCATTATCTAATTTGCATAAGTAAAAATTCCTAGAAAAGAATAAACAATCCAATTTTTGATTCAAGACCTGCCTTCCAAACTTAATTCCTCCAGACATGAGGAGCATTCCCTTAAGTTTAGTCAGTATGACTACAACCTGCTTAATTGGAGATGACCTTGATTTTGAACATGGGTACAGCAAAGGATTTAAAGTAATCAGCTCTTAATGTGAAATGTTTCTGTGGTTGTATTTTACATTTTTCTTTACATTATATATTTAGGTCCTCAACCCATTCATGCAAAAACCAAAGAGAAACTGCAGATGTCGTGGGACAAAATGAGCAAATCCAAGTACAATGGAATTGAACCCAAAGATATAATTCAGAAGTATGGAATTGATACAGTCCGGCTATACATCCTATTTACTGCCCCTCCAGAGCAGGACATTTTGTGGGAATCAAAGAGTAAGAATCCTTCTCAAAACCCAATTTCTTCCGCTATCAATTGGTATTTTTGTTGCGAAATGCCTTTTATATTTTCAAAATGCTGATAAAATTCCCTGATTAAATCTTTTTCCTGTTTTCATACTTCGTTATTTATAGTTGTGCTATTTAGGAGTTGCCATCCATTCTCTTTCAAGCAACCTTCTCTAATTTGTGGCCCACACACTTTCTGGGCCTTTTCCATTCCAAATATTTGCCTGACACAAATGTTCTATATCAGCCTTCACCAAGCTGACAGCTTACAGGTGTGCTATGAATTCAGTTGCCTTAATTCTCAGTCATCAAATATTCCAGTTCAGTGTCAGACCTGCAAGCCATATATTCTTTTGGTTTGGATTTCAGGCCAATGATATTATGTATCATAATAACATTCTTTCTTAGAAAGTCAAGGTCGCTTTTGTCTCTGTACCTGGCCGGATGTGAGTGGGAGGAATTTGTCTCCGTGGCAGTGGAAGATTGAACCATGTGATGAACTTGTGGGTGTTGGGGCAGGATCTTGAACTTTTAACTGGGTAGGGAAACCTGGAAACTTTCAGATTCAGGTTTTCCCAGATGTACCAACATGACATCTCTAATAAATTATAACTTTGAGGAAACAAAACTTTATTTCGTTGGGGGTATTTTTTGGAAACCTGACATTCAGCACACTGGAAAAAAGTTGTTAGAGTGCATGTGATTTTTATTTTAAAGATATGTTGAGTGCTACTGAAAACAGAAGCAAATGTCTTTTTGAAAGAAGGATTTAATATTTATATACCGTATTTTTCGGAATATAAGATGCACTCTTTCCCCCCTAAAAGAGTGTGGAAATTTAGGTGCATCTTATACACAGAATACAGCCATTTTTGGCCTCCTAAAGCCCCGCCCCTGCATCCTATTTTTGTGAAAAGGACCATTTTTTTGCAAAAAACGGAGGCTTTTTGCCTTACTTCAGCCTCCAGCAGCACTCTGCAGGCTTCAGCAGGGCTAGAGCAAGGCACAAATGTCCCTGTTTTTGCAATTGTTTCTTCTCTCTCTGTACAAAGCCATACAAGGGTCATAGATGAGTTAGTTAACTTTGGAAGCTAGCCCAATAATCCTCATGGAACTGGGGAGAGGAGTTATTTGCTTGCTAACTGATTTATCAATTCCTTCCCTCTGGGACTATTTTCCTCATGTGGTCATTAGTCCCATCAATTCCTTCTGAATCTTAATTGAGCTATCTGAGGATGGCTCTGTTCCCCACACAGGATATGTTATTTTTTATTGCATAACAAATGTGTGTAAATAGGCATTGGCTGACAGATTTTTGCACTTTGCCATTAATTAGAAAAGCAGAAGGATCCTCACCATTCACATAGTAGGGATGCTCCTAGTGGGTACAATTGTGAGAATTAGAGAGTTGAGGGAGAACCATTGTTATCAGTGATTATGCAGAAATGTTTAAGAAGCAGATCTATCAAGAAGCAACTCTGATATGAGGATCTGAATTGTTATAAGCTCATATTCTTTAATTCTACAGAAAAAGCGGAATGCCTTATCTTACTTCTGTAAGCAGCACTACTTTAATTTGTATTTTTCTTTCTGATTTCCACAGTAAGAGAGCACGTGGTTTAGACATCTCTTTTTATCTAACTTTACATTGGACAGCTCTGCTAAAAGATTCCTAGCACTAAACCATAAGCTTGAAGAAAGAAAGAAAAAATCAGAATATTTTAAATACAATGAGCTGCTATATAATCAAACAACTTGAATATCATTTTATTCCAATTAAATAAGAATATATCTAATGGGCCTAAAATTAAAAACTGGCACTAATGATTGATTAGTAAAGAAAGGAAGAACTATTCATTATTAATTTTCTTTTTTCCTAGCTAAAACTGTTATCTTAACATGAGCTAATGAAAACTACTGTCTCATTATTTTTCATTCAGCTGATGCAATCCCTGGAGTGTTACGATGGCAAACTCGCATCTGGCATCTGGCAACTAAATTTATAGAAGCCAGAAATTCTGGTCCTCTACCCAGTCCTCACTTACTTAACCAGAAAGATAAACTGAATGCCAAACATATCTGGATGCAAAAGAACTTCACTGTCTCTGAGGTTGGAAAGAGATTCTGTCTATTCCATATATAAACTGTTAGCAATGTTTAACTGATGGTTAACATCAAACTGCAACAGAGATGTAATCTTTTGTATTTATTTAGGCCGCATTTCTATAGTAAAACATATTTCTAAAGTGAGGGAAATTGGTGTGGTTCTATAATGGGTAATAAGGATGTCACAGATATAACAAAGCTAGATGTGATATAGCAGGAAGTATTACCTTCCACAATCTGGCACACAGTTCATCTCTGTTTCCCTTCATCATGAAGAGTGGTAATCCAGAACATATGAAGACCATTATTTTGGAGAAAGCTAGAGAATATTTTGTGAAAATCAGTTATTGCTTTGCAGTTGTTGTTATCATACATGTTTCTACTTCTTCATAATGTTGTAGTACCCAAAAAAAGTCATAAAGAACAATTGTAATGATTTCTCAGATGTTACCAGATAGCAGCCATCTTTGTCCTGCTCTAAAGCCAGGAATTTTAAATTGCCTTCATTTTATTTTTCTCTTTTATAGATTACCACATACCAGCCCAATTTAGGGCTAATTTTCTGAGTAGGGAGGAGGGGTGTGAACCAGAGGTGGGTTCCTCCCGGTTCAGCCCGGTTCAGCTGAACTGGTAGTGGTATGGCGGCCTGAGTCACTGGAACCAGCAGTGACCCAGGCCTGCCACACCCCCGAACCGATTCCCCAATTGCTGCAGTCGCTGCCATCATCTTGTTTTTGAGTTCTGCACATGTGAAGAACAATTTTAATTGAATTGTGCATGCACGCACAGCGCACATCCAGCGCACACATAAGCAAACCGGCAGTAAAGCTGGCCAGAACCCACCCCTGCTGTGAACACACATTCTACAAACTCCAATTAATTGGAATATGTAGAATGCTGTGTGTGTGTGTGTGTGTGTTCCACCACTACCCAAATAGTAGTATGTAAAATACTCCTCCCAACTCTCCTGAAAGATCCGTGGTATAACAATTGACCCATTAATGTGACATTGCTTGAGAGTTGGCTTTAATTTGTTACTTTCCATCATGGTTCATTACTTTCACTAGGATTAGGATAGTATGTATGTGTGTTCCACCATCACCCCAATAGTCCTTAGTAGTTAGTCTAAAGGGAGAGTAATCAAAAATCAATTGGTTTAGATTTTGATGTTAAACTACTGCTTTTAAAATCAAAGGGGCATTGGTTTTATTATACTGCTATGTTATTTTAGTAGCCTATAAATGATGTCAAATGTTGTTAAAAAATAGAGAACAAAATATTTGCTGGACAACTCCTGTTGTGATCTAAATTAACTGAATAAAATATTTGCTTTTGTGTTTTAGGTAACAGAATACTTCCTGGAGGATTATTTGTTTAATGGCATAATTTCTCGACTGATGAGCCTCAGTAACATATTGTTGGTGAGTATGCTATGTAAGTTTGTTTATTTCACAAAAAGTCTGTTTATTTCCTCAATGTACAATATGGATCCAATGTAGTATAATGTATAGTATCAATACATGTGGCATAATGTTTAATGCTGTGTGTGCGTGTGTGTGTGTGTGTGTGTGTGTGTGTGTACCATATCTATCTATGTGCATACGTACACACACACATACAAAAGAAAATATGTAATTGTTATTTTGGAAATATGTAAAATGCAATTTCAGTACACTTGATAATCATTAGTGGTTAAATATAGGTATCAAGCACATGTTTGCCCTTTAATATTGTCAATATAATTACTATATTTATTTACTGACTGTAAATTGTGATGTACTTCTATTGGTGGAGTTTTGAAAGTCAGATAACTGTTACTTTAAAAAAATATTTTGAATAAAATAAAACCTTCATTTTCTCTGAGAATATGTAATGGCTAAATCAGAATCTGTGGCATAGACTAAATATATTGAAACAATAGATTTAAACTACAGCTCTAGCTGTTAATATAATAGGATTTTCTCTGCAGGCCATCTTTTTACACCCTTAACTGAGGGCAACTTGAATAAAACTTGAGAGCAGTAGAATAACACTTCCTGTGGCAGAACAAATCTTAGTATTCACTTTCACTCCTTCCCAGTGAGGAAGTATGAAAGCTAAAATTAAAACCAGAAAGTACATTTCCTTTAAACTATTCACTCTTCTTTCAGCAGTTGTAAACACAAACATTGTAGTCCTATTGTGAATCAAGCTGATTGATAATAGATAGACCATTGTCAAATGGAGAGGATTATATGTGATATGATTCATGGCAAGACCATCAGCCTCACGATATAGTTGGGGAAAGGCTGGTGTATATTTCAAGTACAACACAGGAGGAACTTATGTTTCCTTAGCAGCTAGAAAGAAATATTCTACAATTAGAATATTTATTGCTACCCTAATTATTGTATGGAATTGAACTGCTCATTTATTAAAGCTTATTTTCTTGCTTGTAACATGATACAGCTTTGCCCATTCTAGCCATTTTGTGTATATTTAGTATTAATTTAATTTAATTAATGTAGTATTATGTAAATTTATCCACTGAGTGTTTGTTTAAATAGACAAAAGAAAATTATTCCCTTAAAACAATGTTGCAGCTAGTTAAAAATATATTTTACCTGCTTTTGAATTGTTTGCCTGAGTGGGTGATTTCTATGACTTCCATTATTTCTCACTAGGTCTCAAAGAAGCAGAAAATTTTCTTCTTTTTTTTTTTTTTTTCATTTTCTCCTTTCCACCCATATTGAATATGTGAATGTGAAATTATTCTGTTTTTACACACACAGATGCCCAGAAAGTATTTTGGAAATAATGTAGTTATGGGGAAGCTTGCTTGTTAATTGGCACTTTTATTAAGTATATTCTTGTGCCTCCAAGGGTTCTTGGCAGTGTGTAGAGTACTCCTCGCAACTCTCCTGAAAGACCAGTGGTACTGACAGATAGCAACTGACCCATTAATATGACCTTGCTTGAGAGTTGGCTTTAATTTGTTACTTCCCATCCTTGATTTATCACTTTCACTAGGATTAGGACAGGAGTAAGCCAGATTCAAATGCTCAACCCAGACAAGACCGAGTGGCTGTTGTGTTTTCCTCCCAATAATTTGACCACCGTACCATCAATCAGGCTGGGGGGACAAAATTTATACCCCTCAGATAGGGTCCGCAACTTGGGAGTCCTCCTGGATCCACAGCTGAGTTTTGATCACCATCTATCAGCTGTGACCAGGGGGGCATTTGCCCAGGTTCGCCTGGTGCGCCAGTTGCGGCCCTACCTGAATCGGGAGGCTCTCACGACAGTCACTCGAGCCCTTGTGATCTCTAAGCTGGAATACTGCAATGTGCTCTACATGGGGCTGCCCTTGAAGAGCACCCGGAGACTTCAGCTAGTACAGAACGCGGCCGCGCGAGTGATTGTGGGCGCACCTCGGTTCGCCCACATAACACCTATCCTCCGCGAGCTGCGCTGGCTGCCTGTAGATCTCCGGGTGCAATTCAAGGTCTTACTTACCACCCATAAAGCGCTCCATGGTAGTGGATCTGACTATCTGAGAGACCGCCTTCTGCCAATAACCTCCCTGCGTCCCATCAGATCGCATAGAGCGGGCCTCCTCCGTATTCCATCCGCCAGTCAGTGCCGACTGGCGACCACCCGGAGGAGAGCCTTCTCAGTTGCTGCTCCGACGCTATGGAACAATCTCCCCGTGGAGATTCGTACCCTGACCACAGTCCAGGCCTTCCGTACAGCCCTCAAGATCTGGCTAGCCCGTCAGGCCTGGGGATAAATTTTCTTGCCCCTCCCGAATGCTGAGTGAATGTTGTGTTTTAGTACCTTTTAGTTATTTCACATTTTTTTTCTGTATTTTGTCTTTCACTCCCCTTCCCTTACTATTGTAAGCCGCCCTGAGTCCCCTCAGGGAAAAGGGCGGCCTATAAATGCTAAATAAAATCATAAAAAATCAAAAAATCGTACCATTGTTTATTAATTACTCCAATATTGGGAATGGGAGAAACTGTTTTTCCTTCATTTCTTTTAATTCCATGACTATCTAGACCAATGGTTCCCAAAGTGGGTGGTACCACCCCCTGGGGGGCGGTGGGATGACTTGGGGGGTGCTAAGAGGCAAGGGGGCAGCAGGCGGGTGCTAAGAGGCAAGGGGGCAGCAGGCGGGTGCTAAGAGGCAAGGGGGGGCAGCAGGGAGGCGCTAAGAGCCAAGGAAGGTGGCAGAGGAGTGCTGGAGGTGGCCCCCTCGCAGGGTGCAAGACTCTAATTGGAATGACAGGGCCATAGAAAGAGATATAGTGTGTTGTGTGTAAATAACAAGCCCCAGAAAGGCCATCCAGCCTCCAGCGAGAGCCTCATACCAGCAATAGGAAAGAAAATGGAGAAATGCACACCTATGGGTGCATTTAAAAGCAAAGCAGAGAAGCCAACTCATTTCTTTCCCAAGGCTCCTTCTCCCCGCTTGGGAGCTCCTCTTGAAATCCTTATTCACAAAGCAAGGGTTTTGCCTGGCTATTCCATTTTTTTTTTATATAATTATTTTTATTTTTTATTACACAGACAACAATGGGAAAGGGAGAGGATGGGAAAAAAAGGGGGGGAGGGGAAACCCATCTTCACATACAATATGTCGTTTAATCACAGGTGCATCCCTACTAAGTTTATACATCCCGTATCTCTCTATTGTATATTTAATAAGCACCACAATAAGCTAGGGTTTAAAAAACAAAAAACAACAAAATAAAACAAGAGAGAGAAAAAAAAAGGGTAGGGGGAGGGGGGAGGCCAAAAAGGACAAAAAAAGGTCCAAGAAGGAAAGGAAAACAAAAAAAAAAAAAAAAAAACAAATAAAAAAAAAAAACCATCATCACATGCAGCATGTCGTTTGATTACGGTTGTTTTAACATCTACATCTTCAAATAATGTTTACCATCTCAGATATTTCCTCTAATGTAACTAAAGGTCTCATTTTCCTTCTACACTATATATTCAGTTAACATTAGCATTGTTTCCCCCCAGAGAATATGCTTCTATTCATTGTTAATCTTGCATTTCATACCTTCAAACAGAGATCTTATTCCTTCATTGATCAACAAGGCATCGCTGCCTATATATACCAGTTTTCATTTGTTCCCCTATTAGAATTGCTTATCAGCAGCGAAATATCATTATAATAAGTTCTTAACCTTATACATTATATCCCCAGACCTTATATTAATACTTCATTGTGTCATTATTAGATTATTTCACAGCATAATTATATCATCATTTACTTTCTTCAATTAAGGCATAAGTATATCATTTTTCATTTCCAAAGTTTTTTTTTTCCCCTAGCCACCGATAAAACAAATCCCATATCTTATAAAATTGTTCATCCTCTTGTTCTCTAATTTCAAATGTCAATTTACTCATTTCAGCACAGTCCATTATTTTTCGGATAACTTCTTCCTGTTTTGGTATTGTTTCGTTTTTCCAGTTTTTTGCAAATACAATTCTGGCTGCTGTTAACACATTTACAATCAGATATTTTAAGTCTTTGTTGTAGGTTTCTGGTATGATCCCCAATAAAAAGACCTCTGGTTTAAAGTCTATTTGTTTGTGTATCATTTTCTCCAACCACATGTGGATTTTAGTCCAGTATCTTTTGGCTTCAGTGCAAGTCCACCACATGTGGTAGTATGAGCCAGGTATCTGGTGACATTTCCAACACTTTTCTGATTTATTCTTGAACATTCTTGCGATTCTGGTCGGGGGTAGATGCCACCTGTAAAACATCTTATACAAGTTTTCTCTATATGCAGTAGACATTGTCATTTTGTAATTTTGAGACCACAATTTCTGCCAATTCTCTAAATCAATCCCATACTTAAAAATTTTCCCCCAAGCAATCATAGTTTCTTTAACTTGTTCTTCATGCAATTTAAACTCCAATAAATATCCATATAGTTTTTTAATTACTTTTTCATCAGTACCTGTTAGAATTTTGTCTAGCTCAGTCATTTTATTATAGAGACCTTTAGTTTTTCTATCTTCATTATATCTAGATTGTATCTGTACATATGAATACCAGTTCATTTCCATCCCTTCTTGCTTCAACTCTTGACTAGATTTGAGCTCACCCTCTGTATTCAATAATTCTATATATCTAACTGTTTGTTCCTTTTTATGTATTATCGGATACGAGAATGCTTCAGTTGTTGATGTCCAGACTGGAATTTTTAAATAATGTAATTTTTTAATCTTTTCCCAATTTAACAACAACGCCTCCCTTATATAATGTCTTTTAAAATAACCATGTGGTTTACTTCCCTTATACCATAAGAAAGCATGCCATCCCAACAGCAAATCGTGACCTTCTACGTTCAATAATCTAGAGTTTTTTAATGATATCCACTCCTTAATCCACATCAGATTTGCTGCCTGATAGTATAGCTCCCAATCGGGTAAACCAAAACCTCCTCTTGATCTAACATCTTGTAGTAATTTAAGCTTTATTCTAGCTTTTTTCCCTTGCCAAATAAATTTCAAAACTATTTTATTTAAGTCTAGAAAAAAATCCTTACCCAGTCTAATTGGGATTGTCTGAAACAGATATAGAATTCTAGGTAGAATGTTCATTTTAATTGTGGAAATTCTTCCCATCATTGATAAATGCAAGTTTTCCCATTTCTCCAAATCGATTGCTATTTGTTGTTTTAATCTGGTATAATTATCCTCTTTAAGAGTGCTACATCTAGGTGATAAATGTATCCCCAAATATTTAATCTTACTTGTGTTTTGAATCTGCAACATTTCTGACAACTGTTCCTTTTGTGTAGCTGGGATATTCTTTGTCATGATCTTTGTTTTATCTTTGTTTATTTTCAAGCCTGCTACTTCTCCATATTCCTCTATTCTTTCTAACAATTTGGGTGCGGTTTCTAATGGATCTTCGAGAATGAAAACTAAGTCGTCTGCGAACGCTTGCAGTTTATACTCTTCTCTCTTAATTTTCATTCCTCTTATTTCTTCTTCTTCTCTGATCTTTCTATTTAAGACCTCTAGTGTTAGGACAAAGAGTAGCGGTGATAGTGGGCAGCCTTGTCTTGTACCTCTCTTTATTTCAATCGGTTCTGTTAGTTCTCCATTTACCATTATCTTTGCTGCTTGTTTCTGGTATATCGTTCGTATACTTTGAGTGAATTTCTTGCCAAAGTTCATCTGCTCCAGTTGCAAAAACATAAACTGCCAATTCACATTATCAAAGGCCTTCTGCGCATCGAGGAACATCAGTGCCAGTTGTTTTTCTGGGTGGGCCTCATAGTATTCCAAGGTATTCAAAATTATTCTCATATTGTCTTTAATTTGTCTTTTAGGTAAAAAGCCATTTTGATCTGAATGGATGAAGCCATTTAAGTATTTTTTAAGTCTCTCAGCTAGTATAGATGCAAATAGCTTGTAGTCTGAGTTTAATAAAGAAATTGGTCTATAATTCTTGATTTGTGTTAAATCAGTCTCTTCCTTGGGTAGTAATGTGATATACGCTTCTGACCATGACTTCGGTATTTGGTTCTCAGTTATCACTTCATTCATGACTTGTAGGAATGGGAGGGTCAATATTTCTTCAAATGTCCTGTAGAATTCCACGAGTAGGCCATCTGGTCCTGGGGCTTTCCCATTATTTTGTTTTTTAAGTGCCTCTGTTAGTTCTATCATTGTTATTTTTCTTTCTAACATTGTTCTAGTTTCATCCGGTACCTGGGGGAGATTGGCATCTTGTAGATACTTTTTGACTCGTCCCTCCTCCACCTTCTCTTGTTCATAGAGTTTAACGTAGTAGTCATGTATAATATATTTTTTTCGGTATTTCCATATTGAATTTCTCCTTGTTTATCTCTTAGTTGAAGTATTTTCTTTGTCTCTCTCTCTTTTTTCATCTTATATGCTAACCACCTGCCTGGTTTGTTCGCATTTTCAAAATAATTCTGTTTGGCACCTCTAATTTTTTGTGCCAGTTCTTCCTTTTCTAATAGGTCCATTTTGTGTTTAATTATGTCCATTTTTATTTTAACATTTTTTTTTGTGGTGCTCTCTGTAGGTCTCTTTCAAGTATTTTATAGTCATTGTCTAACGCTTTATGCATTTGTCTTTTTTTTTAGTTTCTCTTCCTTGTGTAATCTATTGTCAAACCTCTGATAACAGCCTTCATTGTGTCCCAGAGATTCTGCAACAACATATCTTCTTTCCTATTTTCTTTAAAAAAACGGACTAGCTCTTTTTCCATTTTTTGTACAAACTCTTTTTCTTTCAATATAGTGTTATTTAGTGTCCATCTAGATCTTGCCCTTTGGCCTTTCCATTTAATTAAAATTGGATTGTGATCCGCCCAGGTACTTGCTTCAATCTCAATTTCTTTTATGTTGGAGCTCAACTCCCGCTGAAACCCATATCATATCTATTCTAGAGAATGAAGAATGTCTATTTGAGTAGAAGGTATATTGTTCTTTTTTAGCGTTTCTTTCTCTCCATATATCTTTTAAATTTAGTTCATCTGTCATCCTAAAAAAAGATTTCGGCAGAGGCTTCCTATTTAATTTTTTTGTTTTATGTGTTTTATAGTCCATATTTTGATTCACAATGCCATTAAAGTCTCCCATCATACAAATATCAGCATAGTCTAGTTCCAAAACTTTTTTGTGTAGTTTTTTGTAGAATTCATCTTGTTTTTCATTGGGGGCGTAGATTCCAATTAGGAGTGTCTTTTTGGTATCCATAATTTCCACCATCAAAATTCTTCCCTCTTCCTCTGCGTATACTACTTTTGTTGGGATGTTGCCTTTAATATAGAAGACCACTCCTCTTTTCTTACAATTTGCCAATGATGAAAACATTTTCCCAAGCTTTGGTTGAGTTAGTAAATGTTCATATTTCTTTTGAATATGTACTTCTTGCAGACAGATTATGTCAAGTTGTAATTTCTCTAATTTATGGAATACTTTCTTCCTTTTAGTTACCGAATTGAGTCCATTAATGTTAATTGTAATCATTTTTCTTTCTTCCATGTTTATACTTTATATACAGGGTTTATCGCTCTAGTGGATCTAGGTTCTCGTTTTTCTTTGCGGCTCCCATTCCCTGTCTCCCCTTCTTTCTCACTTCCACCTACTGCTCCTTCTATTTTTTCGGTCGCGGTTACAGGTGGTTCCAGTATTTGTATCACTGCATCGTCTTTCCCGGCTTTCTCCGCCGTTTCTCTAAAGTATTCTTCGTAGAAAGCTTCTGCCTTCTCAGTTGTATCTATCCTGTGTCTTTGTCCTTGCCAAGTACATAATAAACCTTCCGGTATGAGCCATCTGTAGTTAACACCTTTTTTTATCAATGCTTTGGTCAGAAATTGATATTCTCTTCTCCTCTCTCTCACCTCTCTTGGAATTTGTTTGAGTACTACAATCTCCTTACCTTTATATTCTAATTTTCTATCTCTCATTTTCTGTAAGATTTGTGATTTAATTGTTTTCTTAGTAAATCTTACATGCACTTCCCTTGGAAGAGCATTTCTCATTGCATATCTTGTGTATACTCTAAAAGTCTCATCAATTGTTTCTTTTATTTGGTCCTTTGACATCCCCAGAACATCTATCAAAATATTTGAAATTATCTGAACTAAGTCCTCTCCTTTTTCTTCTTCTATGTTTTGAAATCTTAAAAAAAATTCAGACCTGTCCATCTCCCATCTTAATATTCCACTGCTCTCTCTTTCTACATCACTTAGTCTGATCTCTAGCTTTTCAGTTTTCTTCTCTCCTTCTTGAATCTTATTTTCAATTTTTTGAATCCTATTTTCGTATTTCAGCATCCAGTTGTGTATACTTTCTACTTTTCCTTCCATATTATCAACTTTTTGCACTATGCTTTGGTTTTGTTGTTCCATTGCCTCCATTTTTTTTACAAGGGTATCGTTTCCTGCTTGCATCTTCTGCATCATTTGTATAAGTGTTTCAAAGTTGGCTTCCTTCTCTTTTTCCTGATGGGACATCGTCTGTGTTGTCCTCTGGCCTCCCGCAGGTGAGGGGGCAGGGGTTGATGTAAAGCCAGAGGCAGCTGCTTTTCTACTCATAGCCAATTAGTATTAGAGGGTGGAGGGTTATAAGTATGGTGGATTAAGTATGTAAAGTACACAGAGGAGAGGGGGGGAGATAAGAAAGGGGGGGAAAGAGAAAGGGAAGGAAAAGAGAGAAGGGAGAGAAAAGGAAGGAAAGAAAAGGAAACTTTTTTTTGTTTCAAAGATGAAGTGCAGTAAGAATGCAATAAATATATATATATATATATAAATAAGAGAATATGAAATAGTAAAAAAGAAAAGGAGGACACCCCCCCTCCAAAAAGGGGAGAGGGGGTGCTTCAGTTACAAGTGAGAAAAGAAAGAAGCAGAAAAAATGTAAATAGTCAAGAGGTGATCCAAAGGTTAAAAAGAATAATCCAAACAGAAAAGAAAAAAAAAATGTAAAAGATCAAAAGGATGATGGTGATGATCAAAAGAGAAAAACTCAATGTCGATGTCTCCACAGCCGGTAATATGAAAAAGGTGTTGGGAGATGAAAGGATGCCAACAAGCTAAAACAAATGATTTTTTCCGGACTCTTTCCCCCCCCCCCCTAAGATAAGAGTCTCTCCAAGGTCACTCTCAGCTTTGCTGTTTTATCTCACAGGTTCCCAGCTGCGTAAACACGTAAATCAAATGTATTACAGGGGGGATTTTAATAACAAAGTTCGAGTCCACAAGATGGCAGTGTTGGCTTGTAGTTTACAGCTTGTTTTAGTCCGTTTTAGTCCGTTCCGTGGCGTTTGTTAGTTACTAATTGTTTAAAAAAAAACATCAAAAGGGCTAAAAGGCAATGAAGAAAAACAAACAAACAAAAAACCAGATCTTCAAAGCACTTTAAGTTTAAGATTTAGTGCCCCATTAGATTCAAAGTTAAAGGTATCAACAACAAAGAGAAGGAACGCAAAAAGCTGATTCAAATTACAAGAAAGTCCAGCCCGGCTTCCAGGAATTAAAAAAAGGAACAGAAAAATAAACTTCCAAATGGCAAACATTTATCACCGCCGCTTTTCTCACTTATCAGCCTTATTTTAAAGTAAGCTTCCAAATTTAGAGTGTTCTCTTTCCAACAAAAAAAAGGATTTAAAACTCACATCAAACGACATGCTCATATTCAGCTCTCTCTCTGGGCCTTTGCAGTTGCAGTCAGCATCGAGCCGATCCGGAAGTCACTGGATTAGGAAGGCTTTCCTTAGGTTCCCAGAGATTTTGCGAACATCTCTGGGACCACTGGAGTTCCTCCCACGTCACTGTCTCTACGGGACAGCTTAGATTCAAACGAATCGTCCAAAAAAGACTCCGGTATAGATGGTCATTCAGGAAATGCCTGAAAGTCCGTCTTCTCACTGCTAAGCCCCGCCTTCTTCCCCTGGCTATTCCATTTTGTGCCCCTCCTCCCTGATTTATTTATTTTTTTAAAACTTGGATTGAAAAAAGCGATCTAGGGTTGCTGTAGGAGCCAAGCTTCTTTGGCGAGTTGAGGCACCAAAGCCTGAGCGTATCAGTCTCCCATCTGCTTTGCAGCCCGGAAGTGGGGGAGCAGAGAGGCGGATTCCTAAGCCCGGGAGGGAGGGAGGGAGAGAGAGAGAGAGAGAAAGAGAGGAGGGCCCTGGAGGGGCAAGAGGTGGCAGAGGAGGGAGCTGCCTCTCTTTCTCTGCTGGCCTGCGCTGGAGCAGCAGCCCTTGCCAGCTGGCAGCGTGGAAAGAGGGTCCCGCCGTTAGAGCCTCTGTTTCTATCTCACCCACCCGCCTCGGCCCACCACATGTCAAGCCTGCAGCACTCCCCGGCTGCTTCAGCCCAGGCTCCACCGGTTTCATTAAGCGCGGAGCAGGCCAAAGGTGAGACGGAGCAGGTTTTGAGGGAAGGCGAGCATGCAAAGGGGCTGCAGGGAGACCTAGTGATGCAATGGCAGAGGCCTTCCTGCATGGCAACAGAGCTTTATTCTCCCCCCAAACCATGTCTTCCCTCCCTCTCTGGCCCAGATTTTTCTGCCGCTGCTTTTCATGCTGCCGGTGCTCAGGCTGCTCCCTGGCCCCAGTCTATGGTGAGAGAGAAGAGCACCCTGCCAATCATAAATACAGCAGGAAAGTCGAGGAGGCGGATGGGAAATACATAGGGGGAAAGGAATCCATCCTACCCACAAGGGAGATTTGCGTGACAGTAAATGGAATGGTTTCATTGGAAGTTGGGAAGAAATGGGCCATTTCAATATTTAAGGTTTAAATCTAGAAATCAGGGGTTCTAGTTTTGGGTACCCCAAGTTCCCCCTGTGGCTTGTGCAGACAAAGAGAAGATCAGAGTCTTGAGCTCTTCCTCTGCCTGTAACCAGGTTTTTAAAAACAGGGATCCTCTGGGTCCCACATCCTGGAGTTCTGGAGACTTTGAAAACCTGGTATCACTGGATCACGTTCAACAATTTTGTTGAATTAACATTAACTAAAAAGGTTTTTAAATTGGATTGAATAAATGTGCAATTAATGGTTACAGTTTTGAATTTTACTGTTACTATCTTCCTTCCGTCGTGTAAACCACCCAGTCACATGACCCCCAGCCATGCCCACAAAGCCACGCCCACAGAACCAGTAGTAAAAAAAATTGAATTCTGGGTTGGGAGGGGGCACTAAGGATCAGTTTGTAGCACCAAGGTGGCGGTGGACTGAAAAAGTTTGGGAACCACTGATCTAGAGTGTTTTTCAACTTTAGCAACTTTAAGATGTGAGGATTTTTAATTCTCTGAATTCCCTATGGCTGAGCAATTCTAGCAATTGAAGTCCACAAAACCAAGGCCAGCTGGGTGTATATGTTTTGCCTAACGTATCTGTCACATTTGCTTATTTCTGGCTTGCTTTTTGAAGCCTTATCTTCAGGAGCATTCTTTGAAATTTGCTAAAAACTGACATTTCTGTGAACTGGATTCTACAATGTTTTCATCATGTTATTATGAAAAAAAGTTATAGATAATTTTTCATTTAATGTCAAATGCTACAGTATACTATTACAAACTTGTTAATATGTTAATTTTTTCCCCACAGTTAACAAAATCCATTCTTTCATTCTTTCCTTTCATAGCAAGCATCTGAACAGCTTATCATCCATAGTGCAGAATTTGAAGATGCTCTGGCAACTCTCTTTGTTATGCTTGCCCCATTGGCACCACACCTGACTTCAGAGATCTGGAAAGGTAACTTTATTTATGAATTTAGTTAGCTATTTGTGGAACTTATATGGCCTCCAATCTCATACAAAGATCCTAGGTAGCCCACAACAATCAGTAAAACACAAAGACAACAATCCATCCCACTAGTATCAAACCACTCAGAGAAGTATTCTCCTGATTTGCTTAACGGGGAAAAAAACTGGAATACAATTCTAAATGTAGTGGTTGAATTAACTACATTCAGTTGGTTATATGTCAGTCTGAAATTGGTCCCTGGAAGATGTTTTGGCTTAGAAATCTCATGCTGATTAGCATACCCATCAATTATTTTGGCTGGAGATAATGGCCATTCTATTCAAATATATCTGGACTATATCAGATTGGAGATGCTAATTAAGAGATGGCTAGAAACTTTATGATTCTGTATATCAATGTATAAATGTGGAATGTTTAACGACTAATTGATATATATTGCTGCTTAAAACATGGCAATATATTAACCTGGTCAGATATCTCAAAATGGTTCAGAAACAGGGATCCAATACTAAAAGCCAGAACAGAGCAGCAAACTCATTTATGTTAATAACGTTTCTCAATTTGGAATGTGGGCTTTAATTTAAAAGTGTGATGGGGCTTTTCTTCAGCTTTTACATGCTATAAACCTTGATTCAGACAAGGCTTTGGAAAAGAAGGTATAGAAATAGTTTCTCCTGACATTGAGCAGGCGCCAACGTCGCGACGACACAGACGTGCGGTCTCGATGTTCCGAGACCACAGCCGATACTTTTGCCACTGGGTGGTCCAATCCCAAAGAGATGGTGAACAGGAAAAATATGTCTTGCTGATCTCAGGGACATCATAAAGTCCCTGATCAATGCAAGAGAAGTTCTTCAAGCCGGCGACAAAAAATCTAGCCAAGGCTGACGAAGTCGGGGCGGCTCCAAAACAGAAGGATATGGAAAGAGAAAGTGTTTCCAGCTGTTGAGGAACTTTTACTGTTTTAAAAAGAGACTGCCTATAAAAAACTTAAAATTAATTTAAATTGGAGAACAGAAGAATCAAGCGGCGGAATTAAATTTGGAATGGTTTTGGACCGTGGTTATCTTAGTTTTTAAATGCTATCTTCATGGATGGAATTTATGCAAGCCTTTTAAAATGGATTAAGTTTTCTTCTATTTTTTTCTTTTATTCTCTGTAACCTATCGACTAAAGTTTTCCTCTTTCATTGCTGTGGGTGTTCTAACCCATTTAAAGATTGGACTCTTTTTTCTAACTAAAAAAGATACAAAAGAAATAAGGAAATTTGCAACGGTAACAATGCTGCTCGGAGGCTGAAGGGTTTGTGTATTGGAGTTTGTGTATTGGAAATGGAACACTTTTTTTCTTTGCTGATTGTTTTGGCTTAGCACTGCAAGGTCTTACTTCTTGGTTATAGAGAGTGATAAGAAGGGAAGCATACAGATGTCCCTTTGAAGTATATTTCTAACCAGAGAAAAGTGAAAACAAATGTTTTGTGAATCTATGTTTAATTATATTAGTCTTCCAAGCTAGAGCAGCTATGTTTGTTAGCTGGAGAGAATGGCACAATTTCAAAAGCAAACAGAAATCTTGAGTTTGCAAAAGATATTTTCAGAAATACAGAAATTATCAAATACATATGAGAGGACAGAAAAGAAGCTGGAAGATTTAGAGCATATAACAGCAAAATATGATGAAGAAGTTGAGGATGTTTATCAAATGCAAAATGTGGTGGTTAAAACTCAAAAAATCTAAGTGGAAAATGAATATAAAGATATTAAATTTGCTGATATTTATAGTGATTGGTTGGTCTCTGAAAATGGAAAGAGTGGAATATTGAAAGAGGAATTAAAGTGAGGGGAAATTTATCCCAGAGGGCAAGATACAGAAGAAAAAACCAAAGAATCTATGGATTTAAAGAGAAAGATTTTATTAGCTATAGCATTGATAACATTACTGACAATCAGAGATAAGCTGATTAAGGAAACAGAAGAAGGGCATCAAGATTACACGAGAGATCTTATAAGCAAGGAGTTGCTAAGAGGAGTCCATACAAAGTTGATCAAGGAGATGATTAGAGATCTGACACCACAAATGGCAGACGATATGAAACTGTTTTGCTATTGGAAAGATACAGATTGATAGATGGAATAATATAATTTAAAACTAGTTAAACTTAGTGAAATTTATTGACATTAGATATAGTTTAAATAAATAATTGATAATGTTACTAATGTATACAATGTGTAGTGTTATGATGAGTATAATTGGATAGGAATATTGAATGGTACCCATGTAAGGAAGATTAGAAATCCCTTTGGATTATACATAAAGGTTAATAAAAAAGGGGGACCAATTTAGATATAGTTAAAGTTTTGATTATTAGTGGTAAAATGTTATGATACAGGATATAGTCAAATAAAGGCAGGATAAGAATAACAACGAATATACAGATATGGATATAATATAAGGAAACTGGATGTAAATTTTAAACAGTGATTTGGAAAGGAGGATTAGAAAACTTTGTTATTAAATACTATAGATGTTTAGCTAGAATAGGACATAAGGATTTAGTGTTAGTGGAGGATTTTAGAAATAGTAAATAAAATGCCAGTATGTAGTTATGTATTAAATTTTGGTATATTTTATGATGAAGAATCTTAAACAATTATAGTCAAATGAAAATGGAGATATGATGATGGTGACATGTATAAATATTTGAGTTAATGCTTGAATTAATATGAATTATGTTTGTTGACTGTGGAAGAGATGCACGGAAGTCTTTTTGTAACCAACTGACGTACTTTCTACAGCATGTAAAGAAGGATATTGTATTTGTTTTAAATTAAAAATAAAAAAAATATTTTAAAAAAAGAAATAGTTTCTCCTACCAAGATGAAAATTTTACTTGAAATCCTTGAAATTCTTTTTACTCAAGCATTAGAGTGGAACGATAAATCACCCCCTTTCTTTTACAGCCCCACTATCACTCAGTTTCTTTTAAACAGGGGCAGTCTTAGTAGAAATTAAAATGTTGAAAATTCTTACCCAGCCTCCACACTGTTTGTCCATACTTCTTCATTCGAAGCTGTCACAGCCTTGGGCAGCACACAGTGCCTGCCTTTTTCCCCCCACCGGATTGAGAGCTTCCACTGGATCAGATAAGGAGCTGGTGATTTCCTTATGATCTACAGAGGTTACCTCTCTTCTTCATCATCTCTTCAAGATGATTTAGGGTCATCAAGCCTCTGGCAGGGGGAATTCAACAACTTCTATCGAGCCCTATAGAAGAAATCGTATCGCTGTGACGTCAGCTCTGCCTTTCCTCCAATTATCAATAATACTCTTGATTACTCTTGATGTGGATTTTATTTTAGAATAAGTTTTTTCCTGAGTAGAATCACAAGAACATTTATAAAACTAAAAAGCAACAGTAACAATACTTATTTGGATTGAAATAAATATAGTTATCCAGCCCTACCTCTATACCAGAGGTGGTATTCAGCAGGTGCTGACCAGTTCAGGAGAACTGGTAGCAGAAATTTTGAGTAGTTCAGAAAACCAGTAACTATCCACATCTATTCTCTGCCTCCTGAGTCCCAGCTGATCGGGAGGGAATGGAGATTTTGCAGTAATCTTCCCCTGGAGTGGGGAGGGAATGGTGATTTTATAGTATCCGCCCCTGCCATGTCCACCAAGCCATGCCCACAGAATCGGTAGTAAAAAATTTTTTAATCCACTACTGCTGTATACGCAACAAAATATTGAGAATTTGACTATTATATGTCTTTTCGTGTGACATTATGGCTACCGCTAATTTTGTCATCAATAGAATATCAATCAAGAGGTCTAACCAAATAAGATCAAAGAAGGAGGGGACAATTGTAGGAAGATTTATGGCAGAAAAATATGCATTCCAACTTCTTTTAAAATGATATTTTGCAGCTTTAGGTAACTGACCCTATATAAAGATGAATCAAGCCATGGTCTTTCTGTTTGTGATTTCTCTAACTAAACTGATTTTTAAATATAATCAGCAATTTGTACTGAAAAAAAACTAGTTGGATAAAACTTCATGCATTCTATTTTAAAGCTTCATAATCTTCCCTTGCCAGTTCATTGCATTTTTAGGTCTGTAATTTTTCTCCATGTAATGAATTGTCACTTTTTTTAACGTTTGGGAAAATCCTTTTTAAAAAGAATTCTTTTATTTGGGTTTAAGTCTCTGGTATAGAAGATGAAAATTGTCTCATCCAGTTTCAGCCCACAAATCATTCCAACACAAATTCTTCTTGTCTCAGTTGTCACAGCTTTGGTCTAGCTAAAATAGGTGGCCATTTTAGTTATCAAGAAGGTTTTCTTTGGATCAAACAAGGAAATTGCTGATTCGTCGTGATCTACAAAGCACCCCTTCTTTGTTCACCACCCCTCCATTGTGGATTTAGCCCCATTGGTCTCCTGGCAAGCTGGTATAGGCTGGGTGTCACGGTGCTCACCAAGGTCCACTATCCCATAACCATCCTGCTGTGACACCTACCAATCAATCCTCACATGTGTCAGGCCTGGAAGTCATCTTTTACATTGGGCCTTCAGGGAAAGACAAGTTTTCTCACATCTGGGAAAATTTGACAAGTTTTCCCAGATGTGCCAATATGAGATCTCTAATAAAATGGAACATTGAGGAAACTCAATCCTCAGTGCCTTCTTTCGCTAGAAACCCCCGACAGCTCTCTTGCAAAAGGCTTTTAGCACTTGAGGGCTACCGGGCTGTCTGCCAGTAGTGGGAACTGCAGCCTAACCACCTCTCCCCCCCCATAAAATAAGTGTTCATGCAGCTAATCAATAAGGTACTACATGAGTACCTAAGGGGTTCTAGTTTATCTGGATGATATGGGAGCATGCGGCGGGGGTTTGCACGTGCATGCACGGGGCGGGGGGGTTGGACGCATTGCATTATGGATGTGGATGTGCATGCATTGTCAGCACGTGAGGACAAAAAGGTTAACCATCACTGCTCTAGGTTGTATAGAGGTCATTTATAATATTTATTTCATTGGAAAGGGTACCCTTTGTCCTAAGCTACCTGGGTGAAAAGTTGGGATGTGAAGGCAAGTAGGCTAGTCAAACAATTCCATGATAAATATCCTGATAAGCCAAAGGGTCCCCCTGGGAGTGGGGGGAGAGGTGATTAGGATTTTGATTTTAACCTTCTGTATTAATCTTGTTACAGTACACAATCTTCTGATGAAGGAGGGCAGCCTGTCAGGCCTGAAAGCCATCTTTTGCATTGGGCCTTCAGGCCTGCCACAACTAATGCTGTGGGGAAATGGGAGGGGGGCTTATATGAAGCATTTGAGATATATAGTCTAAATAACATTCCTTTCACAGAGAGTCAAGGACATCTTGCCCTGCACCTGGAGTGGTGTGACTGGGAGGCATCTCCAGTTGCGGCTGTGCCTGATTAGACCATGTGATGGACATGTGGAACCTTCATTTGGATGGGGAAAACCTGGAAGCTTTCAGATTCAGGTTTTCCCAGATATGCCAATATGAGAGTTCTAATAAAATGGAACTTTGATGAAACTGAAGCCTCGGAGTCTTCTTTCTTTAGGGGTGTTACTTGGAACCTTGACAATATGGTTGCATGATTTAACATTTCTACTATATATTTTTTTTCAGTAAATGACAGTGTTTTAGGAGCTGTTGCACATAATGGGGTATTGGTTGTTGCTTTAAGGGGGAAAAGATTGGCTGTCTTCAAGTGATAATTCTTTTCTGTTGAAGGACAGCTATTTAAATATTTGCATTGTCTTTTCTCAACTTTGGAATGAACTTGCCATAAGCAGTTTATTTCAATAGGACATGCTGAGTTGTTAACTTTATCCAGGTTGCAGACCTTATTTGAGAGTACCACCTGCTTAATATTATTGTAAAATATTTATTTTATTCAGTTCTTTATGTACAAGGACACCCTCTGCCATTCCAGATATTTTTGCAGTTTCTTCCCCACTACTGATAGTATTCACTAGAGCTGGTGATTGACAACATTGGAATGTATTGCTCTTTCCTGTATTGGAATGTGTTGCTCCTTCCCGTTTCCCACCTTCTGTTTTTTGCTAGCCTGGGGCTGCAAGTACAGTAGTACTGCTAATGGTGCTGTAAGGGGTGGGGTTGAATTTTAGAAACCTTGTACGGTTGGGGTGTAGTAGTAAAATTACTATTTTAACCCTTGCAGAAGATTAAGGGAATGGGGAAAATTGCCTCTATTGTTCTAGTTGATTTTTGCAAGGCTTAAAACAATCATTTAATTGGTTAAATATTCCAAAACTTTTTTTAAAAAAGCAAAAAAGGTCCACATTTTTGGTCCCATTATTTCTTAAGAGCCCCAAATAAGGTGTTGGGATTGAAGTTTGTCTCTTTTTATACCATCTAATTTAATTCCATGTCTCTGAGAAAGTAAATTTAGGAATGCATATTTTCTTATCTTGTAGGATTAAATGTAGTGATTATGTTTTATAATTCTTTTTTGTTTTTAAAACAGAGTCATCAACCTTTTCAGTTAAATGTGTGATTTTGTAATAGTAAAATTATACATGCATGCATGCACGCGTGCGCGCACGCGCGCACACACACACATACACACACACACCACTCTTTAGATGTAATCTTGTATTCTTTGAATGTTCAGTTTTTGGTCCATTAGTATAAAACAAGCTATTAACATTTTCACTCTAGCATCTGTAAAACTTAAGTAAACAAACTGTAAAAATATTTCCCTAAATATAAGTTATCTATTGATATTTTATTTCAGGACTATCACAAGTTCCAGACAAACTCTGTACTCATCATCACTGGGACATGGATATACTGCAGCAGCCTTGGCCCACTGTAGATCCTAAATATTTTCAATTGCCAGACATAGTAGAAGTGTCAGTACTGGTGAGTAAATGTGTTTTTACTTCAAGAATGACCAACAAGATATGTGTAATATTCTTGAATACTCATCACATCAAATTAATTGGGGAAGTATGTAGATGTATGTTTTGTTGTTCATTGTCTTCAAACATTTACTGTTTATATATTTTGGACCAAAAGACCCATTAGATCTCATGTTGGGGGGATGTCTTATTTTGTGGCTGCTCACCACAAAAATCCATTGCCTGAAAGAACTATTTATTGTTTTCTGGCCACTGCACATTATTTTTTAAGTTGCATTAATATAAAAATATATCTCCTTGCAGTAATAGGTTTGTGAAAGTATCTAAATGCAAATTCAAAATGCAAAACATTTTTGGGGAGTACTTCTTTTATTGATTGTTTTAGGAGTTGTTTGGGGACATCACGTAGAAGGTCAGCACAGAATGTAAAGCAATTTATAGAGAAAAAAACTGTAATAATGAGTGAGCTTATTGTTTACATATACTTTCTTACCCAAATAGATATAGAATATATTTTTATGTATACCTGTGCAATCTGTACTTAATTTTTTGTCCCTCCAGAACAATGCATGATTTAGTTATCATTCATTTCTGCTTACAAGAAATATGTCAAATGTGATGGAGATAAGTAAATATTCAAACATGTCGAAACATAGACCTTCCCTTTATATTTATATACCTTCTACAGAAGGAAATTCTAGTTTCAACTACAGGTAATCCCCAGGTTACAAGCGTTCCCATAGCAAACATTTGAAGATACATAATAATTCCCCCCTAGCGTTTATGAAGAAATCCCAAAATTATGAATCTTGTAATACCAACAGCAGTTGTTCACCCTTACGAACGACCACAGAGGTTCTGCAATATTCCTCCCCCCTGCTCCCCAGCCGGGTCTTCACAGGCACTTAGCCTGTGGAGACTCACTTACCTTGCAAATTTGTCCTCTCTGTCATGGTTTCATTACTTGCATTCATAGAGAACAAAGGCCTAACATACTGTGAGATCAGTAGCAAGAAATCTTGTGTAATCTTGTGGTTTAGGTCTCTATTCTTTGCAAATTGAGCTCTGGATGTTGCAAACAGAGGGAAGGCTTTGGTCCTTCTAGCCTTCCCTCCTTGCCAAAGCCTGGAAAGAGATTGCGTTCCTGTAGGCTTCAGCAGCCTTTTGCAAAAAGCCTTTGTTATCACTGTGGAGCTTGCAGGTCCCTCCGAAGCCCTGTCCCTACCAGCAAAGAGCTGCCAAAGCCTACAGGGCACAATCCTCAAGTACTTTGCACAAAAGAAAGCAGCCCTGAAAGGCTATGCGCAGCCTTTTCGGGCTGCTTTCTCGCCCCACATCAGTTTGACAAGTCCAGTGCCGAGAAAACAGCCCTGAAAGGCTGCACATGACCTTTCAAGCAGTGGTGGGATTCAATTTTTTTTACTACCAGTTCTGTGGGCATGGTGGTCATGTGAGTGGGAGGTCATGGGTAGGTGGGTGGTCATGTGAGGGGGGGCATGGCCAACTCATTGTCACTCCCACCCAGTCACATGGCACACACCCCCAGCCACACCTACCCAGATTTTGTGGCTCCCTGTGTTTTCTGTGGGAAATCGGTCATGTGACTAAGTGGGCGTGGCCAACTTGATTGGGGAAATTTCTCCTTAGTCCAACTCACAATAAAATAGGCCAATAAAATAGCAGTTTTCCAATATTTAGAATAGAATAGCAGAGTTGGAAAGGACCTTGGAGGTCTTCTAGTCCAACCCCCTACTTAGGCAGGAAACACTGCTACAACCACTTCAGATGAATGATTATCCAATCTCTTTTTAAAAACTTCCAGTGTTGGAGCATTTACAACTTCTGGAGGGAAGTTGTTCCACTGATTAATTGTTCTGTCAGGAAATTTGAGAGGCTCCTATAAAAATGAAGGAGTCAATCTATTTTCCAAAACACCAAACGGCACAACAAGAAACAATGGATGGAAACTAACCAAAGAGAGAAGCAACATAGGGCTAAGGAGAAATTTCCTAAGGGTGAGATCAGTAAACCAATGGAATAGCTTGCCTTCAGAAGTTGTGGGTACTCCATCACTAGAGGCTTTCAAAAAGAGTGAGGGAAGTACACCCCAAATGCACAGTGCCACGCACCACTAAAACAATGCAAAAAACATAAAACAGCCATTCCCCCTTTTAAAAAAAAGGCAACCCCAAAGCAAATGCAGCAGCTGAGAGGGAAATTAAGAGCAGCTGCTCAAGCTAATTGAAAGCCTGGATGTGCTGCCAAAAGCCATTAACCCTTCCAACTCTATTATTCTATGTTCTATATGTTCTAAATTGGGTGCTTCACAGCAGAAGCAATACAGCTGGCTGGACCACACATTCACTAAATTCATAGCCTGTATGATCAAGCTGCATCATTGTCCCCTCCTGTATTTTTCCCCCCAAGAACAAACAAGAAGTAGCCAACACTGCAGCACTATAAAAGGTCTTAGGAAACTCCAGGGAGTTTCAGCTGATCACAGAAGTGTTACTTTATACTCTTTATAATGAAAATGTTTGTAGTCTTTTCCTTCTTCCTGAAGGTTTTCCCTTCAAGTTAATCTCATCCCTAGGTGGGTGATTGATGAGTTTTCCTGCCCTAATCCTATCAATTTCTATTGTTTATTGACTTGATTCAGTGTGTATCGACTGTATTTCAGCTGCAACTGTTAAGTGGAGCTATTAACTGAAGGGAAAAAGAGGTTAAAAAAACCCTCTCTTGCACTTAATTTTAATCAGTTTTCTGAACTGCATAAGCAATTAACTAATGGTTCGCGAGAACCAGTTGAATCCCACTTGTGCTTTTCAGGCTGTTTTCTCAGCACCAGAGGACTCGTCAAGGGGCAAGAAAGAAGCCCCACAAGGCTGTGTGCGGCCTTTCGGGGTTGCTTTCTCAACGCCAGAGTCCTCATCAAGCTGATCTGGGTAAGAATGCAGGCCCAAAAAGCTGCATGTGGTCTTGCGGGGCTGCTTTCTCGGCATTGGAGGTCTCATTAAGCCCTTCACTGATGAGAAAGGAGGGAAAGAAACAGACTGGAGAGGAGACAGATCTTCATAAGGATGGGGGAAAGCAATTGTGGCAACCACAGGGGAGGGAGAATGAGGTACCTGTGGATCAGGGTAGGCCTTTAGTGGTTTGAAATAGGTGGCCTGTTCCCTCACTAGGCCCCTATAGCCTTCCCCACCCCAAGATACTTCATGTGCTTTTAATAAGCCACACATTCGCCCATGCATTTAATTAGTGAATGTGTGAGTGAAAGGGAGTGATGTCGTTCAAAGTACGAGATTCACTCCCTTTAATTCTCGAGTTACGGATGGAATGGACAGGGTCCCTTACATTCATAACTCAAGGACTACCTGCATGCCTGACACCATAGTACATTGGCTGGTTCTCATGCATGGTTTTTATAATTATGTTTTTCATACAACTGCATATATTTAAGTTAAGGAATGGGGCAGAAATTAAATGGAAAAGTAACTGAGATTGTGACTGAAGTTCCTTGTTTTAAATCAGTAAAAGACTGATATGGCTCTTCACTACCTCAGAATTACAGCATTCTATGTGTGTCGCGACCATTTTTGGGGAAATGAGCCTTAAACATTTGAAAAATTGTACTGGTTACCCCATTGAATGTAGAAGGAAACATTTTGGTATGAGAGCCTACCAACAAATAGTGCATGCAGAAAAAATGAGGCTGATGGTGACTCATCATGGGGTCATACTGGAGGCTCCAAATATCAGTTAGAACCTTGTCACACTAAGTTACACCATAAAAATGAGAATTACAAAGTTTAATAATTTTTTTTTTGAAAAAAGCACTGAATTCAATGTGATATTAATTCAAATTTGTTTTTGTGATCATAAAATGCTTGTAAATTACTATTTACTATGAAGGTTCAGCATTAAATGTAAGAATGTAAATAGCAGTAAGATTTATATACCGCTTCATAGGGCTTTCAGCCCTCTCTAAGCGGTTTTACAGAGTCAGCATATTGCCCCCACAGTCTGGGTCCTCATTTTACCTACCTCGGAAGGATGGAAGGCTGAGTCAACCCTGAGCCGGTGAGATTTGAACCGCCGAACTGCAGCTAACAGTCAGCTGAAGTGGCTGCAGTACTGCACTCTAACCACTGCGCCACCTCGGCTCTAAATTCCTGTCTTAATACCAAGAATAACTATTTAACCCCAGTTTTGTGTAACTGTTTCTTCAAAATGGCGCAGTAATAGCCATTATCAACTTTAGGCATCCATTTGAGCATATTTTCTATGTCATCTTGTTTTGCTTTGCATTGTGTGTGTACCTGTAACTCTGTCTTAGACACAGGCAATGTAACAGATGCAGCGGGTAGTGTTGATGAAGCAGGTTTCCCACGAACGCTCCTCGTCTTCTTTTCAAAGGCACGGATGGTGAACAGCAAAAGTTGTCTTGAACCTTACTGTTTAATGGGTCTGGATGAATTTTAGTTGTGAAACTTTAGCATATGGCACATTACTGTGCTGAAACTGCTTTGAACACATGGTGTAATTTTTAAAATGTGTGGGCTTCAACTGTATGATTTTGAACAGCTGGTGTTGCTTGGCTTTTTTCAGCAATCTTAGGAAAGAAACTGATGAAAAAGATTCTGCTGGTAGCATAGCACATTCAATTATGCTATGCATATTATCCACTTCTTGAATGCAAGAGTGCCTGGTACAGAAAACTTCATTTCAATGCTTTCAATGTTTGGGTGATTCCAAAGAAAATCTGTTATTACAAAAGACATATGTGAGTTCCTATTTTGTGGAACACAGTCTCTCCATAATGTTAGATGCACTGCATGTGGTTGATCTTGCACTACATTTTCCAAAATTTGTACCACACACTAGCTATATCATTTACAGCACGTCCTCCCATTAATTCCATCCAAAGGCACAGTACTCTTGTTCTGTATGTGATGTGTGAGCAGTCATATTGTAGAAGTTAAGTTTATGCTTGAAAAAAAAACCTGTTTGTACCAGATTTTGGCAAACTGATGACACTCTCCATGTCAAAACATATTACCAGCCTAGTTTTGTTCCTGCCTGTGATTTCTCATTAGATTCTTCTGTTGGATATGCGAATCATATTTCTTTTGTAGCATTTCTTTTACCCTATTTCCCCCCAAAATGAGACCTTCCCAGATAATAAGCCCAAATTGGACTTTTGAGCTCTTGTGCTAAAATAAGCCCTGCCCCTAAAAATAAGCCCTCCCTGAAAATATTGCAACACAGCAGCAGCCATGAGGTGACCACGCTCGCTTCCTCCTGCACTTTAAAAATAATAAGGCTTTCCCAAAAATATGGCCAAGCGCTTATTTCAGGCATCAAAAGAAAATAAGACCCTGTCTTATTTTTGGCAAAACATGGTACCTGCCCAATTGAAGAGGCAATTCTATATTCCTCACAAAGGTCACAGCGATCCTTTTTGGATATGAGGAATGTCAGGTTAAATTCATTGTTGATTACAGTTTGGTAGTAACAGAGTTTGCCTGTTTCAATTCCCATTTTGCTGCTTTTTTCTTTATACAGCTCGTACATGATGCTTACATTCAGTGAAGATTCAAGATACTCTTTTTTATTTCTAGCACGACAATAATGTGACTCTACCCTTGGAAATGAATTAATATGGTCAATTAATATTTGTCTGGCTGTAGCAAAGAATTGCTTATGGGAGTGCCTCCCCCTCTTATCTGTAGGTAAGGTAGAGGTTCCCCTCACACATATGTGCTAATTGTTCCCGACTCTAGGGGGTGGTGCTCATCTCCATTTCAAAGCCGAAGAGCCAGCTTTTCCATGGTCTTGTAGCCAGCATGACTAAAAGCCGAAGGCTCACGGAACACTGTTACCTTCCAGCAAAGGTGGTCCCTATTTTTCTACTTGCATTTTAACATGCTTTCGAACTGCTAGGTTGGCAGAAGCTGGGACAAGTAATGGGAGCTTACTCTGTTACACGGTGCTAGGGATTCAAACCACTGAACTGCCAACCTTCCGATTGACAAGCTTAGCATCTTAGCCATTGAGCCACCACATTCCTGGTAGTTAAATCTTTCTGGCTATGGTAAATTGTACACTGGCTTTTGACTGATTGCCAGTGTTCCTAGATAAAAATCCTTGCCAACACAAATTGCTGCATTTCCTATGTACATATGGTAGAAGGAAACTGAATTTGCACCTAGAAGGTTTTGTTTGTGATGCGGGATGAGGCACTGATTACCTGCATGTAGATTTGCCAATGTAATGTAACTTTTCATTAAGGCTCATAGCATTGTATGCTCTAAATATTGCTTCATGTTCCTCGGTCATCACTGTTGTGAAGCAAGCAAATTTGCAACTTTGCATACAGTCTTCCGTGACTTAATTTTTTTAGCAGATATAGTTTTCCCACATCTGCTTACATGGTATTTCCCTCTCTGACACTTTGTTTCCCTAATATTGGCTGCCCAAATTTTGGGTCATCTGTCTCTTCCTTGTAAGTTTTTTGATGTTACTACTGGTATGTCAGTGTTTACTTGATTCTCAATAGACGTAGGAGGATTGGCAACATCATCCATTTCCTGCCCAGAACAAAATGAAATATTTACTTATTAAAGTCAACTTAAATCACACCATCTTACTATTGCATTTTTGAAATTATTAACACCAAACAAAATGTAGAAACCTTTATTTACATTTCTTATATGGGGGCTATCCATTCAAAGTGGCATTACTAAGAAGAAAAGTTTTTCACACAGTGCCCCTTTAAGGCCTTGGTCTCCCTCACATGGTGGGCCTTTAAGGCCTAGGCCTCTGTTCTGGCAAACTCCCTCCTCCACATCTTCCTCACTAAAGCTTATGTTTGCTTAAGCTAATATTCTGGAACATACATATATACATACATACAGCCATTCTTATATACATAGATAACACACATCTAACCAGTGATGTGCAATGAGGATTATGGTTGGTGAGGTAAGAGCACGGCAGCGGCGAGAAGCAACATCCCCGCTGCTGTGTCCAACAGGCGTCTCGTGTTTATATCCGCCATAAATGCAAGATGCCTGTCGAACACAGCAGCGGGGACGGAGGAGGCAGTGCCGAAGCGGCGGGCGGTGGCTGTTACAGCGCCCGGCGGAGAGACGTGCACCGACCTGGAGCGGGAGTTCGGGCAGGCGGGGCTGGTGCCGCGGGCGGTGGCTGTTACGGTGCCCGGCGGAGAGACATGTACCGGGCTGGGCTTCGTCAGCTTCTCCCTGCCGGAGGACATGCAGCGGGCCCTGAGCAAGATCCACATCTTCGGCAGCCGCCAGGTCAGCCTGGCACTGGCGCGGCCCAAGAAGAAGCGGAGGGCGGCAGGAGAAGGTGGTGGCGGCGAAGAGGCCCCCTGGGAAGCGCCAGAGCCCCCCAAAGCCAGGGGGCTCCCCAAGAAGGCCTGACTGATGGCTGTTACGGCGCCCGCAACCTCAGCTTCAAGTGCACGGAAGAGGAGCTGAAGAGCGCCTTCGCTGCCTTCGGGACAGTCCTGGAAGCCTCCCTGCCCAGGAAGCCTGATGGGAAGCTCCGGGGCTTTGCCTTCATGCAGTTCAGAAATGTCCTGGAGGCGGGAAAAGCCCTGAAGGGTATGAACATGAAGGTGCTCCGCCGCCTCGCCCCCCCCCCCTTGGCCTCCTCCATCCTGCCGCTGTGTCCGACAGGCGTCTCTTGTTTATGGTGGACATAAACATGAGATGCCTGTTGGACACAGCAGTGGGGACGGAGGAGGCAGGGGGGCGAGGCAGCAGCCGGCAAAGAAAGGGGAGAGGAGGAGGAGGAAAGGGAGAGGGGAGCAGGACAGGGCTCCCAATGGGGGGAAGAGGGCTGCCCCTCTCTTCTCAAACAAATTGAGAGAGAGTTTGTTTGAGTGAAGTGAAGAAAGAAACACGCACGCACACACACACACAGACACACAAAAATTACTCACAATAAAAAATTACAAATTAAATTACAATAATTTTGAATTCCCCCCTCCCTCCGTCCGACCCACATACCTTTTCCAGCTGTGTCACAGAGGATTTCAACTCTCCTCTGGTCCGCCCGCCATGATGAAAATGTAAAAATAAAAAGGCAAGACCTGCTGCTGCCAGAGAAGGAGGTGAGAGAACCACTGCCTCCTTTGCATAAGGAATTTTCACCTTTTAACCCTTGCTTAACTCTGAGCAAGGGTTAAAAGGTGAAAAATTCCTTATGCAAAGGAGGCACGTGGTTATCTCGCCTCCTCCTGCAGTTAGCACTAAGCAAAGTCATCTACTGTGACTCTGGCAGCAACTACCTTAGCCTTTTTCCTTTTAATTTTCCTTTTCTTTTCATCATGACATTGGTGAGGCCCCGCCTCCGCTGCTTTCCCTGACTGCACGTCCCTGCTTCTAACTGCAGTGCCCTGCAAGGTGTATATTCGAGTGTGAGTCATAGCCACAATTATTACTAGGATCAAAATGCAGGGTTCTGGGCCTGCATTGCAATAGCGTTAGTGAATGGGATAGACTTAAAGCACAGAATACTCACTCATTTTCAATTAAAAGTTCCATATCCAATTGGTCATCTTCAGTTTCTGGAACATAATCGGATGCATTCGGTTCATAAAGGTCTGAACTTGCTTCTATATCATGGAAAAGAGACATTTCGGTATTCACATATCCAGAAACAGAGGCAAAGCTAAGCGCTGCAGTCTCCATCCTTGCTCCATTACATGGAAGCAGCCAAGCATAACAATTACCTGCTGCAAATAGAACTTGTAGTTAACAAAATAAGTTGTTAAAAATATAGGTTTATAGAACCTTGTCACACTCTTAACTCATTTTCAACCAAAATGTCAGATAGAACCCTGTAATTCTGAGGTAGCATCTTGTCTAGTTATTAGACCTAGTATTTCCATTGAAATTGGAACACAGACATATGTTAACTTTTTGAAGGAACTTCAGGAGTTTCCCAGAGGAAATTGGGACTTCAGAAGTTTCCTACTGGTAGGCAGTTCAGTCTGGTTCCTGGTGGACTTCTGGTAACAGATTAGTCCATTGTTGGACTCTACATTGTGTGTACAATTATTAGGCAAGTTGTATTTTGAAGGATTAATTTTATTATTGAACAATTCTGAAGGAACTGGCAGATGAGATCTCAGAACCACTGAACTATATCTTTCAAAAATCCTGGAGCACCAGGGAACTGCCAAAGGACTGAAAAAAGAACTGATATAGTTCCCATCTTCCAAAAAAAGAAAACAATAGATCCAGGAAACTACAGACCTATCAGCCCGACATCAATACCAGGGAAGATTCCAGGGAAAGATAATCAAGCAACAAATCAGTGAACACCTAGAAGCAAGCAAAGTAATAATCAAAAGCCAACATGGATTTGTCAAAAACAAATCCTGCCAGACTAATCTTATTGCATTCTTTGACAAAATGACAAAATTAGAGGACCAAAGGAATACTGTCGATATAATTTACTTGGACTTCAGTAAGGCATTTGTTAAAGTAGACAATAACTTAGTACTATATAAAGTAGAAAAATGTGCGTTAGACAGCATCACCACCAGATGGATTCGTAACTGGCTGACCAACCGCACTTAACGTGTAATCCACAATGGAACTGCATCTACATGGAAGGAAGTATGCAGTGGAATACCCCAGGGCTGTCTTTTAGGCCCAGTACTCTTCCACATCTTCATCAATGACTTGAATGAGTGGATAGATGGGGAACTCATCAAATTTGCAGATTGGCTTAAGATACAGAAGGATCTTGGCAAACCTGGACATTGGGCACTATCTAATAAAATGAAATTCAATGATGAAAAGAGTAAAGTTCTACATTTAGGCAAGAAAACGAAATGTACAGGTACAGTATATGTGGTACCTTGCTCAATAGTAGTAACTGAGAGAGGGATCTTGGAATCCTAGTGGACAACCATTTAAATATGAGCCCATAATGTGCAACAGCTGCCAAAAAAGCCAACACAGTTCTTGGCTGCATTAACAGGGATAGAATCAAGGTCATGTGAAGTGTTAGTACCACTTATAATGCCTTGGTAAGGCCATACTTGGAATACTACATTCAGTTTTGGTCAACACGATGTAAAAAGATGTGGAGACTCTAGAAAGAGTGCAAAGAAGAGCAACAAAGATGATTAGGGGATTAGAGGCTAAAACATATGAAGAACAGTTGCAGGAACTGGGTATGTCTACTTTAATAAAAAGAAGGACATGGAGAGACATAATAGTAGTGTTCCGATATCTTAGGGGCTGCCACAAAGAAGAGGGAGCGAAGCTATTCTCCAAAGCACCTGAGGGTAGGACAAGAAGCAATGGGTGGAAACTAATCAAGGAGAGAAGCAATTTAGAACTAAGGAGAAATTTCCTGACAGTTAGGACAATTAATCAGTGGAACAACTTGCCTCTAGAAGTTGTGAATGCTTCAACACTGGACGTTTTTAAGAAGATGTTGGATAATCATTTGTCTGAAGTGATGTAGGGTTTCCTGCCTAAGCAAACAGTTGAATTAGAAGACCTCCAAGTCCCTTCCAACTCTGCTGTTATGTTATATTATAAACTACACTGCTCTCGGTCAATCTAATCAATCTAAACCAATCCAATTCAAAATGTTAATAAACCTCAAACCTCAATATTTAAGAAAGTAAAAGTGAGGTTTTGGCTTTCTTAGGAAAATATCTATGTGTACACTATTACTGGGCAACTGTTGGCGTGCAGAATAATTATACAACTAAATGAAAAATGAAAATTTGCCCATCTCACTTGTTTACTTGCCTCGGTTAAAGTGAAAATAATCAACAAACAACTCAAAATGTACAAATAAGCATTTCTAACATTAAAAAAAATCGGTGATCAATATAGACACCCCTTTTTCAGTAAAAATCATAAACCTTCTATTCATGGAGCTGTCAGGCGCATGGAACACTGTTACCTTCCCACCAAATGTCGTCCCTATTTTTCTACTTGCATTTTTTATGTGCTTTCGAATTGCTAGGTTGACAGAAGCTGGGACAAGTAACAAGAGCTCACTCTGTTACACAATGCTAGGGATTCAAACCGCCGAACTGCTGACCTTTCTGATCAACAAGCTCAGTGTCTTAGCCACTGAGTCACCATGTCCCACCACGTTGCTTTCCTAGACAATTGTAATTTGGTCTGGGTTGGCATAACATACTCCATTATTTCCATTTGATGTTGGTTCTATCCCTGCTCATTTTTAGCCAATAGTTTAACCAACTCATGGAAATTATATAATAAAGGTTGCCACAAATTGTGGATTTTGTACAGATTTTGACATAATGAAATTCACATCTTATTTGATTGTAACTCCAGACTTTATTACAAGATTATCTTGGCTACAGTAGGCTTTTTCAAAAAACAATTTAATAGTATGAAATGAGATTAAAATACTCTGGAAATAACTATACAAACTCATGTTATAAAGACCATTTATTATCTTTCATTTTGTAAGATGAAAAAAAATAGACAGACTCTTTTTTATTAAGAGTTTCTGGAAGCCTGTTGTCAATAGCAATATTTGAACTGTTACAAAAATATTTTCTGCTTTACAGTACAGATAGTCCTTGCTTAATGATCATTTATTCAGTGATTGTTCAAAATTATGATGGTGCTGAACAAATGGTGGTTATGATTGATCCTTGAAATTACAGTTATTCCAGCAACCCTGTGGTCACAGAATAAAAATTCACAATTGCAGCATGTGCTTCAATTTCCCCACCCATTTCCTATTTCCCTCTCATCCCTGCCCTTAGTTGCCCTGCACTCTACTGCCACAATCTAACCTTGCCAACCCCAGCTAATATTTATTGTGATGTTTCACTCATTGTTGGCACAAAATCTAGGTTCTGATGAAACACACTGCTATCCTGCGTTCTTTGCTGGGTTGCTGCCTCTTTCATCTCCAGGCCATTTGGCAAATAAGGCTCTGCTGCCTTGCTGTGCTCACATCCCAGAGGTATGCCCTCCCCCCAGTGTCTAGATCAGACATGTTAAACTCAAGGCCCATGGGCCAGATTCCGATCCATAATGTGGCCTGCGGGGCCACCCTAGAGACAGTGAGAGACCAGCCCCCACCGCCCCTGTTGCTTGGGTGCACACACAGGAGGCAGTGAGCATGCAGACCTGGCATCCCAGGTAAAATGGAAATGCTCAGAATGCGATCATTCTGAGGAGCAAGACAGTTGCGAGGGATGCCGGCCCCCATACGCTCACTGCCTCCTGTGCATGCACTTATGGTTAGTGAGTGCCAAAACTGGAGTGCATGTGTGCACGTGCCCTTGCTGCTCAGCCCTGCTTCCTAGGTCCGTGGTGGTGAACCTATGGCATGAGCCAGAGGTGGCACACAGAGCCCTCTGTGGACATGGCGTGGCAGCCAGCTGCTCTTCCAGGTTCTACCACATGCATGCATGACTGACAGCTCGTCCGGTGCACATGCTCACTGGCCAGGTGCTCTCTTCTGGGTTTCAGCGCACCAGCTGGCGGGACAGAACCTGGAAGAGCCACTGCACCATGCCCACATAGAGGGCTCTGCATGCTAACTTTGGCACGTGTGCCATGGGTTCGCCATTATGGACCTAGGGAGCAGGGCTGAGCAGCAAGGGCAGACCCGCAAGGGTGGCCCCATGGGTCAAATCTAAGGCTGATCATGTCCTCTGCTGGATGTCCACCATGAAGTTGTAGTAAAACAGCAGTGCCATGTCCAGCAGCAGAACCTCCGTTGCCTCCATGGTCCACTTACCGGCCCAATCTCGCAGCCCACAAGACTCCCCTTTCACTGGGATTGTCCCTACAAATGCATGGGAAAGTCATAGCACTGATAGTACAGACACTGGCAGTACTGGCAACATCTTCCCCTCCCCTCATCCCTTCCTGGGCGCAGAGGAAGGAAGAAAAGAAGGAAGGAGGGAGATGGGAGGAAGGAATAGTTAACTCTGCTCTCTAGGAAGAAGCATTTATTGAAAAGCTTGCCTGCACATACAAATGCAAAAGATATGTGAATGCTTTCCTTTCAAACAGGAGATTAGACAAATGATGGTCATTAGAAGCATTTCTGTGTATTTATATTAGGCTGTCCTCTAAAACACTTTTCAGACAAATATGTCATCAAAATATTCAAAACCATGTAATCCCAAATTTCATCTATCAATAGCACAGATTCAATCTCTCAAAGCTGTGTGTGTCAGAATATGCAGGCAGATTAGCAGCACGAAAGGAGGAGTAGATGATGGGGAAGAGGGGCTTATATTTAACCTAATGAGAAATGCCATGGGAAGGAAGTAAGGAAGAAAGATGAAAAAGGAAAAGGGGGCAGGAGGAAGGAAGGAATGAAATGGAACATTGATCTTATCTGAACAGTCTTTCTCTGGGCATTGCGGGAGAATCCAAACATGGGTTAACTTCTGTCTATCTAAGTTGTAAAGTTTCGGTCATGCTTCCTCTGCTCTACTGAGTCCAGTTTTTTAACGAGAGCATGGTCCAGCTGAAGACATGGTATGCTCAATGTATTCTGATTACTCCTGGACACTGGACCCAGGGTGGGGTTGGTAAGACCAACATTCCTTCTCCTGTGCGCTGCTTGGAGAATCCAAGTATGGGACATACCCAAGCTTAATGTCTCAAGGGTAGGAAACAGGCTGGTCCAGGGCAGTTGGTAGGCTCCAGATCTCGTTCCAACCGGTATGGTTGGAACGGGCCCAGCGTCGCCCACATGGATGCACGGTGCGCGCATGTGTTGTAGCTGCAAATAACACTTCCACAAGTCTCCGTGACACTCCAGCTGCTCGACGGAGCATTGCACAAGCACTGTATGTGCCATGAACATGCACAGAAGCACCAAAAGCTTTAAAACACGGTAAGGAGCTTGGGCAGGTGGGTGGGCCCTCAGGAGCACCATACTGGAACGGTACCTGGTGCTCCGGGCAGACTCCTGTACGTCCATACCAGGGCGTACCACCTGCAACCCACCACTGGTCCAGGGTCTCTAGGCTAGAGTGAACCCCTTGTAGGACTCATTTCCAAAATGACGCCTCAGCAGAGGTGAACTTGTCCAATTTGTAATTCCTGACAAAGGGTGACGGAAATGCCCAAGTCACCACCCTACAGATCTCCTCAATAGATTCTTGTATTGCCCAGGTGGCCGTGGTGGTGGCGCTTCTGGTGGAGTGCACTGTTATGTGGCCTGCGACCAGTCTGGCCTGATGTTCATAGGCCAGTTCAGTGCATGCCTTCAACCAGCACCCTATGGTGGATGGAGTCACCTTTCTTTCCATAGACGCCGGTTGGAAGGAGATGAACAGGGATTCTGTCCGTCAGAATGAAGCAGTCCATTTTATATAGAGTGCAGAGTGCCTTTCTGACACCCAAAGTATGCCAATGCCATTCCCGGGGGTGACGGGGTCCCAGGCAAAAGTTTGGTAACCATGCCCTGTGAAACCAGGAATTTACTTGGTGATGAAAGATGGGTCCAGCCACAGAATGACTCTGTCGGGGTGGAAAATGCATAAGTCCTCTCTTACTGATAAAGCTACCAATTCTGAAATCCTAGCCGATGTAATGGCTACAAGGAAAGCACTCTTAAATGTCAGAAGCAGGAGCTTAGTGGTCCTCAATGGCTCGAACAGTGTAAAAGAGAGCACCAATAGTACTGTGGGAAGGTCCCAGGTGGGCTACCGATGTACCACTGGGGGCTTCAAGTTTGTAGTTCCCTTTAGGAAACTACGCATCCTTGGTTGCTGATTAAGTGATTGCTGGTCATCACGTGCCAATACTGTGGACAAAGCAGCCGCCCTGCCTGCAGAAAATCCAGGATTTGCAGAATCGACACCAAAATGGGGTCAATGTGGTCCTTGGAGCACCATTTACAGAAGGCTGTCCAAGTCACGTTGTAAATCCTAATGGTTGAAGGCCTTCAGAACTTCTGGTGGCACCGTAGGTGTTGAAAGATGCTCCTGTTGGAACGCCAGCCCCATGATCGCGTATAAGCTGCTAGAACAGCGTAAATCAGCTGTCTAGCAACTTGAAAACTTTCCCCTCAGGAAAAGAGAGGGACGTGAGCAGCTGGGCAAAGGTAGAGTTCTCCTAGACCCCCAGGAGCAATTCTGGGGCTCAAAGGGTGAGAGCTCCCCAACAGCCCGATAGAGCTCCGCATCCTGGACGTTTCTGCTGTAGCAGAACAAAATGCTGCGACCATCCCTCAAACGACACTTTAATCTACATTTGAATAAGAAGCAGGCAGAGCAAAGACAGGAGTGTTTATAATTGCAAGTACAAACTTTAACTCTGATGCAGTATTACTTCCTTCTGTAAAGAATGAGGGGAACAAAAGGGAAATGAAGATGGCGCCTGAAAGTTAAAGGGTGTGGTGAAAGTGAAAATGAAAAGAAAAGTACTTATTAAGTGCTTGTTAACGTCCTTAACCTTGTTCTAATCAATGGACTTAACTTTAAAAGAACAAAGAACTCAATATTAAAGAAACCAGCATTGGTTTAGTAATAAACTATAAGATTTAAAAAGATTTGGGGATTAAGTTGACTTTTTGGACTCAATAATTTGGCTGCTGGAAAGTGTGATTTGAATATTTGGAAATGGATTCAAAGCAAACAAAAATTGGTACTCTCAAGAGCCCTGGAAGTTCCCCAGCTCAGCCATCCAAACTGCAGTCTTTCTTACCCCCAGCGGATACACAAATACTGACACTTGAAGCCCTCCAAAGCGCTTTAAAGGCACAAGCCTCTGTTTTGCAAGAAAAAATTACAACTGCTTTTAAAGATGTGTCTGACAAAATGTCTGAAATTAAGGATTTAATCCAAACCCGCAATCAACAAATAAGAGAGCATATTATGAATGCATTTAAGGGCTTGCTTGGTTATGTAACATCGCTGCAGGATAGGATGGAAGAAATTAATCAGTCTAATGTGAACTTGGAGAACAAAGTTGATGAGGCTCAAATCAAGATTGATAAGATAGAGGCAGAAGTTACAATGATACAGTATAGAGCGATGGAATTTGCTTTGAGAATAAAAGGCCTGAAAGAAAATAACCAAGAAAATCTTAAAGAGATTTTTGCAGAAGCTTTTGCTCAGCTAATTGGCGAACGAAAGGCAAAATATGGTTGGCAGATTGACAAAATCTATCGTGTTAACTCATGGATTGCTAGACAGAGACAACTACCAAGAGATATTGTAATCTATTTTGTTACCAGGAAAACAAGGAATGGAATATTACAAACGACTTTTAAAAACAAGCTACAGGTGACAGGACAGGAGGTGGCAGTACTGAAGGAAATTTCCCCTAAAATGTTGAGATCCAGAAAGGACTATGCATTCCTAGTTGATGAACTTAGAAATCGCCAGATACAGTATAGATGGGTGGTTTCAGACGGATTGGTGGTGAAATATTTAGGAGAAAGATATCGTCTTAATTCAGTTTGGAAGGCAAGAGATTTTTACATTAAGGTATTAAAGGCTGGATACCCACCATCTTCAGGAGCCAGAAGAAGGAAAGAAGCAGGGGAGGCTAGAAAGAAAGCTACCCAGGTACAAGCCCAAGGAAGTGCCCTGAGTACACAAGAAGATTTAATGCAACTTTCAGGTGCTGTTCAAGCCTTGGAATTATTTGAGGAGGCAGAAGGAGTTATGGAACAAAGACAAACTTGAGCGGTAACTAAATGTAAAGAACAAGAATTAAAGATGCAACAAGCTCACACAACAACCCAAGAAACTATAAATACAAATACAGAAGCTGTGGGGGGAACCAGACTGAAGAAGAAATTCCAGCAGGATTTCCAGGCAGCTCTTTAAAAACTTCAGGGGGCTAAAGATGACAATTAAATTTTTAACCTGGAACGTTAATAGCTTAAATTCACCACAAAAAAAAGGGGGGGGGGGAATTCACTATTTGAAACAATTCAAAAATGATGTAATTTGTTTGCAAGAAACACATATTGGAACAAATGACCAGAAATATTTGATAAATGCAAGACTGGGAATACACTTTGTGGCATCTGCTCTGGAAAAGAAAAATGGCATATTTAAGGAAAGCCTTAAAGGCTAAATTAATTGAAGCAGATCCTCAAGGAAGATATATTGCAATTGAATTGTTAATAGAAGGAAAAAAAATACTCTTAACAGGAGTATATGTTCCCAATCAACAACAAGAAAATTTTTACAAGTTGCTGCATACTAAATCAATAGTGGGATTATAGATCATGTGTATTATTGGGTGACTGGAACGGAGTATTGGATACTATGAAAGACAAGAAGGGACTTTTGCAAAATACTCAAATACGAACAAGATTGCCTAAATCTTTTTTCGACATGATGAATGATATGGAATTGAGAGATATTTGGTGTGAAGGAACGTTAAAGACTTTACATTTTTTTCCGATAAGCACCAATCTTTTTCTAGAATTGACTTTATATTAATTACAAATGACTTTCTTTCCAGGGTGAAGAAGACGAAGATATGCCCAAGAACTCTAACAGATCATAATCCGGTGTGGATAGAACTGGAATATGGAGAGGGGTCTAGGAGGTCATGGAGGTTAAATGAAAATTTATTTAGATATGAGGGAAATGTGATAGAATGTAAAAAACTATTGAAAGAATATTTTGTTTTTAACATGCATAAGGGAACACCCATGGAAATGGTTTGGGATGCAAGTAAAGCATATATGAGAGGTGTTCTAATAAATTTGAATAACCTACACAGATGTAGACGGGAAAAAATGGAGGGAACTAGAAGAGGAGATAAAAAAGAAAGAGCAGGCACTAATATCTAACCCAGATGATAAGAAGACAAAGAAGTAATTACTTTACTGCGAGGGCAATTTAACATGTTGATGTCAGACCAGGCAGCAACTAACTTGCTATATGCTAAACACAATACTTTTTGCAATGCAAATAACCAGGTAGATGGTTAGCATATATGTTAAGGAAAAAACAAAAGTCTCGTACCATAGAGAAGATAGAGTACAAAGGTAAAGAAGTGTATCAACAGAATATGATTAAAAAGGCCTTGGTTGCTGATTAAGTGATTGCTGGTTGTCACGTGCCAATACTGTGGACAAATCAGCCACCCTGCCTGCAGAAAATCCAGGATTTGTGGAATTGACAGCAAAATGAGGTCAATGTGCTCCTTGGGGCACCATTTACAGAAGGCTATCCAAGTCACGTTGTAAATCCTAATGGTTGAAGGCCTTCTGGAGGCCTGGATAATCTGGATCACCCTTCCAGAAAATCTGTTCCTCCTCAGGATGTCTCTCTCTGAAGTGCCAGACCATCAACTGCAGCCACTGAGGCTCCGGATAGACCAGGATCCCCTGGCTGAGAGAGACTGTGCCCTGGGGTATTCTCCAGGGATGGGACATGGAGAGGCTGACTAGGTCTGCGTACCAGGGTCGTCTGGGCCAATGAGGAGCAACTAGCAGAATTTCAGCTCCCTCCACCAACACCTTCCTGATCACCCTCGGGGGAAGGGGCGGGAAGGCATATAAGAGACCACAAGGCCAAGGATAGTGGAGGGTGTTGACTCCCTCTGCTCCTGGTGTCCGGAACTTGGGAAAAAACCTCAGAAGATGGGTGTTCTCCAGTCAGGCAAATAAGTCCACAGTTGGTTGGCTGAACCTCATGGAAAGTTGTTGAAACAGGTCCAGATGGAGGCACCATTCTGAGTGGTCGATAGTGGTCCTCCTCAGTCAATCCAGCTGAACATTGGCTGCTCCCAAAATGTGCTCTGTCCTGACGGAGCAGATGTGCTTCTCTGCCCAGAGTCCCAGCTTCTCTGTCTCACTAATGAGGGACCTGGATCGAGTGCCCCCTTGATGGTTTACATGTTCTTTAGCTGACACATTGTCTGTTAATAACAGAACATGACTATCTCCATCTGAAAGTGACAAAGAGCCAGAGGTGCTGCTCTTAGCTCCCGCCAATTGTTGTTATTTAGTAACTCCTCTGGAGACCACCTTCCCTGAGTTACCTGAGTCTGGAGGTGGGCACCATAGCTGAATAGACTGGCATCCAATGTTATGGTTATGTGGCTGGGCTCCTTGAACAGGCATCTTTTCGTCATGGCTCAAGACTTCCACCGGAGGAGAGAGTGAAGGACCGTGAAGGCCACAAATCTTGGTGTTGGAACTGCTGCCACTGGCTCTCTTATGTGGTAGGAGAACCCATTGGAGGGTTCATGCATGTAATTCATGCCCAAGGGACAATTGCAATGCATGAGATACGACTGGCACTGTTCATTGTATCTGAATGCAGTCCACTAGGTGTCAGCACTCCTCCATTGAATAATTAGGAAAGAAAACCATGAGACTCCATTGATAGAAATCAAGTGTATTTTTACTAATTATAAATGATTAGAAGCGTAGCACAGCGAAAGACTGATTATTTAGGCGTGAAAGCAAATGATATATAGAATAACCCATTCCCCTCCCCTTGGCATCCCAGTTACAGTCCAATCATAATTCTCCCACGTGTCAGGTGTGAGATAACTTTGAAAGGCATCACCCAGATGGAATGTCGGTGCCGTTGGCCTTGGCGGGAAACCTCCTCCGCATGCGCAGCAAGAGAGGCAGCAAACTCCAGGATCTTCCTCCAGCACAATTAGTATTCCCTTCCCAAATACCATGCCCCCCTCCCTGTTTCAATGGCAGCCGAAGCAGCAGCAAAGCAGAGGCTGACATCCGGCCCTCCTCCGGAAAAAGGTGGTCAGGCCTGGAAAACGACAAAACACAAACAAACAGACAAACAACAAAAAACAGAAAAAGAAAAATAGGGGGGGGGAGAGAAAGTCAGGAATGAGAGTCTGCTAGGACTTGTCCGGATAAGCAGAATAGAACTGGCGGAGCAGTTGGGGGGCCCGGAGATGGGACTTGTCTACCCACTCGGCATGAGACTGAGGAAAATGCTTCCAAGCCACCAGGTACTGAAGGCGGTTCCGCCGTCTACGAGAGTCCAAGATTTCCCGAACCTCAAAATGCTGCTCACCATCAATCAATAGGGGGGCAGGTGGCGGATCCACTGGCGGACACAAAGATGAAAAACGAACAGGTTTAATGAGATTAATGTGGAAAACAGGATATACACGGTTGAGGTGCTTGGGTAGCTGTAAGCGAACCGAAACAGGATTGATGACCTTGATTATGGGAAACGGGCCAACATACTTAGGCCCCAACTTTTTTGATTTCTGCGTAGTTTGAAGGAACTTTGTGGATAGATAAACTTGGTCACCCACTTTGTACTGATAAGGTTGAGAACGTTTCTCATCAGCCTGTTTCTTATGCGCACGGTGCACAGCATCCAAAGTGCGAAGTGCCAAAGGCCAAATGTGCCGCAACCGCTCACTCCAGTCGGAGATAGACGAAACCTGTGGTTGCTCTAGAGGAACTTCGGGAATAGGAACAAAGTCCTGGCCAAATACAACACAAAAAGGGGTGAATCCAGTGCTGCTATGTACAGAATTATTATAAGCCACTTCCGCATGTGGCAACAAGTCCACCCAATCATCTTGCTGGTAATTGATGAAACAACGTAAATATTGTTCTAGAACAGAATTAGTCCTCTTGCAAGCCCCATTAGTCTGAGGTTGGTGGGCGGAGCTTAGACCCTGGGTGGAGCCAATGCGTTTAAGAAATTCTTTCCAGTAGATGGAGGTGAATTGGACGCCCCTATCAGAAATTATGTGGTCAGGCACGCCATGCAAGCGGTAAACGTGAGAAATGAAAAGTTTAGCGAGCGCCTTCGCAGAAGGGATCTTAGGGCAAGGTATGAAATGAACTTGCTTGGAAAACAAGTCTGTAACCACCCATATGACCGTGTGCCCCTGGCTTTCAGGAAGTTCGACAATGAAATCCATAGAAATCTCCTTCCAGGGGGCGACAAGGCGAGCCACAGTCTGGAGTAAACCTTGCGGTTTCCCCGGCGGGCGCTTAGCAGCTGCACAAACAAGACAACTGGCAACATAAAGTTCAATGTCCTTCTTCAAAGATGGCCACCAAAACTGTCGTTTCACAAGATGCAGTGTCTTCACAAAGCCAAAGTGCCCCGCCAACTTGGAATCATGTGCCCATTGGAGAACCACGAGACGAAGAGAGGCAGGGACGTAAAGTTTCGCTCCAATCCATGGCAAATCGTCTCTCATTGTGCATTCACCTTGATGCTGCTGGAACCAATCATCCTGAGGAAGGGCCTTTTTGAGGTCGGAAAGGAAATCTTGAGACACGTCCACCTTAGTGCGTGTCTGTTGCCTAGTAACAACAGGAGCAGCGAGGCTGGATGCGGGAACTACGGGTTGAACAATACTCAGCTTAGAGCAATTGTACTGAGGGAGTCTGGACAAAGCATCAGCCATGAAATTCTTCCCCCCCGGGATGTACTTAAGTGTGAAATTAAAATGATTGAAATGCTGAGCCCATCGCATCTGCTTAGGGGAGAGTCGCCTGGGAGTCCTCAAATCTTCCAAGTTCTTATGGTCAGTCCACACCTCAAACGGGTGTTTAGCGCCCTCCAGGAAATGGCGCCATGTGGTCAAAGCCCAATGTACAGCAAATGCCTCTTTCTCCCAAATCGCCCAATGTCTCTCTGTCTCTGTGAGTTTACGACAGGTGTAGGCACAAGGTTGTAGATTACCTTGGTCATTCGTCTGAAGCAAAACGGCTCCCACTGCCACGTCGCTGGCATCAGCTTGAACGCCAAAAGGCTTGTCCATATCTGGATGCTTCAGAACTGGCTCTTCGGCAAAAAGTCTCTTCAACTTTTCAAACGCAGCTTGACACTCCGTGGTCCAATTCAATGGTTTACTAGGTTTAGGTTTCGGCCCACCTTTGGACTTCAACAAATTAGTGATGGGAAGTGCAATTTTGGCAAAAGAAGGGATGAACTGATGGTAGAAATTAGCAAAACCCAAAAATTTCTGCAATTGCCTTCGTGTGCGGGGCGCCTCCCACTCAGTGACCGCCTTGACCTTAGCGGGGTCCATTTCCACCCCTGCGGGTGAGATGCGATACCCAAGGTAGTCTATCTTCTCCTGGTGAAATTCACATTTGGATAACTTGGCATAAAGTTCCGCGGCTTGGAGTTTCTTCAGGACAGTGCGGACCAACTTGACGTGGTCTTCATATGTTTGCGTGTAAATAAGGATATCATCTAAATATATGATAATGCCTTTGTAAAGGTGGTCATGCAAAATCTCATTAATTAGCTGCATGAAAACTGCAGGTGCCCCCTGCAGGCCAAAAGGCATTACATGGAACTGGAAGCACCCCAGGGTGCAGTTGAAAGCAGTCTTCCACTCATCTCCCTCCTTAATTCGGACTCTATAGTATGCCTCCCTTAAGTCCAGTTTAGTAAAAATGCGGCCTTTTCCCAGTTGGGCCAGCATGTCCTTCATCAGAGGCAAAGGGTAGAGATTATGAGGAGAGATTGAATTAAGGTTCTTAAAATTAACACATAAGTGCAGAGAGCCATCTTTCTTCTCCCTGAATAGTACAGGGGCCACCACCTTGGGTCTGGCTGGTTCAATGAAACACCTTTGTAAGTTTTTGTCAATAAACTTCCTCATTTCCTCCATCTCCCTGGTTGACATAGAGTAAATTTGGGGTTTTGGAAGTGGCACTCCAGGCAAAATCTCGATGGAGCAGTCAGTGCTCCTGTGGGGTGGAAGCTTATCCGAAGATTTTTCACTAAAAAAACCCTTTAAGTCCCAATATTCTTTCGGAATCTTTTCCTCCCCCTCAATTTTCTCCTGGCCCCTGGCGGCCAATGCGGGGCTGGAGCCACCAGGCTCAGAGGTGTTGGCATCCCCGTCTGGGGCTGTGCTGGTCCGGATGTGCAGCCACCCCTCCCTCCAGTTAATGCGAGGGTTCCATTTACGAAGCCAGGGGAGTCCCAAAATAAGGGGTCTGTCCATCCCAGGTGCCACAATAAAAGAGATCAATTCCACATGGGTGCCCATTTTCATCTCTAGGGGTTCAGTGTAGAAATGGGCCGGGCCTCCCCCTGCAATGGATCCATCGATTTGGCAAAAAACAATAGGGGTTTTCAAAGTCCTCAATTTTAAGCCCAGTTTCTCAACCATTGCAGGATTAATCATGCATCTAGAACAGCCCGAATCGAGTAGAGCGGAAAGCCGCTCCGACTCCCCACCAGCCAGCACCCTTAACTCAATTGGGATCAACATGGGGCCTTTATGTGAACTCACGCATTGAGGCGAGCCGTCGTCATCGGAGTCATCAGAGGAGCTGGTGGTCATGTCCGCTCCTGCCTCCATCTCCGGTTGGAAACGCTGGGGGGTATTTTCGGCAGCGAGCACAGCTCCCTTCTCCTTCCCCAGGGCCTTGCTTGCCTTCCCTTTCCACTTGGCAGGGGTTTGGGTGGGCGGAGGAAGTTTAACGTGGCAATCCATGGTGCGATGGCCTCCTTTTCCACAACTGAGGCACATGAAAGGCTTGTCTTTTCCGGCGGAGCTTCCCTTCCCTTCACCCCTGATGCGGAATTGGGCCCTTTGAGCTGGGGGGGGGGTTGATCTCTCTGCTTTTTCCCCTTTCACACGTTGAATTCTAATCAAGTCTAGTTCAACATCTGCTGTATTTTCATAGCCAGCAACAATTCGCTTAAGAAGGTGTCTGTTAACGCATTGTTGGTAAATGTCATCATTTAATCCCAAAGCAAACTGATCCTGAACCTCTTCAGCCACTGACTTATTTCCCTGTTTTAGGGCCATAAAATTCACCTTCCCTCGTCTCTCAATCAGCGGGTCATCAAACCTCCTTTTAAGTGCAGTCATAAAGTCATTAAAATTCCTCAGGACATGGGAATTACATTGGTGTAAGCTCACCATCCAAACGGCCGCTTTTTCTTCCAAAGAAAGTGAAACTATTCGCACTTTCATCTCATCTGACTGTAAACCTTGGCCATATTTTTCCATATAGTTGCAAATCTCCATGATGAAAGGACCCAACCTCTTTGTATCACCGTTATATTTTACTGGTAAGGGAGGGACTTTTGCACTTCTGCGTCTTCTGGGGGACCCCCCTACTCTGGCAACAGCCCTGGCTGGGGGTGGGGAGACTGTTTCTGGGTTTGCTTGATCCCATCCCCTCTCGGCCTTTTCACCCTCTCTAAATTTATGCAAGGAGTACCTTTGTGCAAATTCTTCCGTTTGCTCTCTTTCCATTTCTCTCTCCCGGGACCTCCGCTCGGTCATAGTTTCTTTCCAGTCTGTTGGGGTTTTCCTTTGTTTCCGTCTGGTGACTCCTGCATCCAAATTCTCATAATCCTCTTTTTGCCCCACTCCCAAAGTCCGTCAGGGCCGAACCGCAGGCTTCTCTATCCTTAGGCCAGCTAGCCTTTCAGGTAAAGTGGGTTCTGCAGTTTCTCTTTCAATCTCCTCATCATCGCTTGCTTGCAATGACATTTTCTCCATCCTTCTTGTGAGTACACCCCCCACGGTAGGTTGAAAACTCCTGGTGGGGTGTGAATGAGTCTTTCGCTTACTGTCAGCATTCCTCCATTGAATAATTAGGAAAGAAAACCACGAGACTCCATTGATAGAAATCAAGTGTACTTTTACTAATTATAAATGATTAGAAGCGTAGCAAAGCAAAAGACTGATTATTTAGGCATGAAAGCAAATGATATATAGAATAACCCATTCCCCTCCCCTTGGCATCCCAGTTACAGTCCAATCATAATTCTCCCACGTGTCAGGTGTGAGATAACTTTGAAAGGCATCACCCAGATGGAACGTCGGTGCCGTTGGCCTTGGCGGGAAACCTCCTCCGCATGCGCAGTAAGACAGGCAGCAGAAACTCCAGCATCTTCCTCCAGAACAATTAGTAGTCCCCTCCCAAATACCATGCCCCCCCTCCCCGTTTCAATGGCAGCTGAAGCAGCAGCAAAGCAGAGGCTGACACTAGGGCTCTGATGGTGGATAGGCGTTCCTGGGATAGATAAACATCACAGGATTTGGTGTCTGTCACCCCGCTCCCAGGTGGAGCAGTCTAGTGGTGGGAACCAGATGGCTCTTTTTTAGGTTCACAGAGAATCTGTGGTCCTGGAGTGTCTGTACTGTAATTTGGAGGTCCTGTCTTGCTTGTGGGAGGGATGATGACTAGATGAGGATGTCGTCCAGGTAGCATTGGATCCGTATGGGTCTTGATCTGAGGTGAAGGTTCTGGGAGTTGATGATAGGTCAAATGGCAGGGCTCTTTATTGATAATGATGTCTTGTGTGATAAAACCTCAGGAACCTTCTGTGGGATGGATGAATGGGAACATGGAGGTAAGCCTCCTTTAGATCTATTGATGTTAACAGGTTACCCACTCGAATGCATCCCAGGATGGATTGAAGGGATTCTATTTTGAAGCATTTGTATGCCAAATGGATGTTGAGCTTCTTCAGATCTAAGATGGCTCTACACACAAACATACATTCCTAATTCTTTGGCACTAGAAATAAGATTGAGTAAAAGCCTAGCCCCTCCTGCCCTACAGGGACTGGTTTGATGGCCCTGATCTCTAATATATGATGAATTTCATCCTCCATGAGACCCCTTTTGGAGAGACAAGTGGGGGTGGGGCACTGAAGTGCCTCAGGGGTGAGGTGCCTCGGTCAGACCCACCTTTATTGTTTGGAGGACCCACACGTCCATGGTTATCATCTCCCATTATTAAGCTTTTCACCACCCTCCAATGGGAGGAGCATGTTGGGAGTCACTTTGCTCTACAAAAAGATCTGTGGCCGGATCTTCAAAATGGCCACATTGTGGCAGGCTATCCTGGGGACAGTCAGTTCCCTGGGAATAAGAGTGTTGAAATGAACGGGTGTTGAGTCCTGCATCAGGGGGCCGAAATGATTGCCTATGAAAATAAGGGGGGTGATTCTCACACCTGTTCATCTAGGATAGGACCTTCCTCTTATCCTTGATAGATTCAAGTGACTCACCGAATAGGTTACCTCCCTTAAAGGGAGCAGAAGCCAACTTCCACTTTGACTTCATGTATGCGTGCCAGTGGCGGAGCCACAAAAGGCGAAGCGAAGTAATGTTGGATGCTAGGGTTCTGGGTGCAAACTTGGCCGCATTGAGGGTAGCATCTGCGGAAAACTCGGTGGCTGCCACTAACTTATTTATGTCTTGGTGTAACCTGGTTTCCTCTGGGGACAATCTGGCCTGTAGCTGGAGAAGTGAGAGAAAGGAAGGCCTATTGAAAAATGAAGCAGCAGTGGCTGCTTTAATGGCCCAGAATGCTGCCTGATGCATTTTATGGAAGGATTTCTCTGCCTTCTTATCCTCTGTCTTCAGACCTTCTATCAAGTCTGAGGGAAGAATGGAAGCCAAGGTCAGAGATGCCACTGGGGCATACATGGAGGGTAATTGCAGGAGTTCCTCCAGGTCTGGGCCCACCCTGTAAAGCACCTTATCACTGCCACCGGGCGCTTCAAGAGAGCCCAGTTGTAACCACTGGTGTTGGATCACATCTACAGGGAAGGAATAACCTCCTGCTACACCACTGGTTCTTTAAATAGCCTTTCACTGGGATCTTGAAGATCCATAGTCGCCTCTCCACTACCATGTGGGCCGTGGTCTTGGCCTTGTACCAAGAGATTTAAACAAGGTGGGTTTAAATGGGCCAATGAAGCCGGGCTTGTTCAGGGTAAGAACCTCATCCTCCAATAATTCCTGGTCTGCCTGGTGTTCTCCCCAGAACAATTCCTCACTACATAGGGAAGGGCGTGGAGTGGAAGGCCCTTGCAGAGGGGCTAGATCAATGGTGACCTGTCCTGGCTTGTGCGTGGGTGCTGGTTGGGAAGGATGCTGGCCTTTGTTAGAGGCCCTCAGTGATCCTTTGGGAAATGGTCCTAGAAATGATGTTACGCAATTCCTCGGAAAGTGCTGGGCCCTGATCTGCCACTGGGTGGAGCCCCGCTGCAGTGGGAGAGAGAAGGAGGGAGATGGCTCAGGGTGCAAAGGAAAGTTAATTTCCATCTCCTCTGCTGAGGTGCCTGGTGGAGTTTCTGCCCTGGTCTGTTTTTGGGCTTTGGCAAACTGCCTTCTGGCATCTTCTAGAATCCCTGTCAGGGACTGTGGATTCCTTCCTGGTGGAAGAACTTTGAGACCTAGCTCCCTTTGAAGCTCCCCTTACAGTTGCACCTGCCTCCCTGGGAAGGGACTTGTGGCTGATTGATACTTCAGCCTCTCCCTGACAGGCCTCACCCCGCTATTTTGAAATATGAGATTGGGTCGTTAAATGTGTAACCACATGGACGAACTGTCTGTTAACTAAGACCCTGCTGGCATAGGAGCTCTCAAAGGCAATCTGACGATCCCTAGGGAGGTGGGAGTAGAGTGTGGAAGGGCACAAGTCAGTTATAGATCCACTCACCAACTGCTGCAACCGTGGATTAAGAAAAGGGCACAAGCCAACAAAATGACTCTGTGGCACCAAATAGTGATTTTGATTTGTCTGAGTATGACCAGCAGCTCGGCCAACAACTCTGGAGCCGCCCAGGTCCTTGTGGTGGTGGCCCTACCGGCGACCCGGAAAGGACCAGCACTGGAAGCAATTGGTAAAGGAGACAGGCCTGGCGACTATAGGGCAAGTTTTAAAAGAAGCATAAAGGTGATCCTATGCTTCCGATGCAAAAGAAAAGCCTGCTGTGGTGCTGGGGAGCGTGGTCCAACACACAGTCGGTACTCTTGAGCTGCCTGCGGTGATCCTAGTTTTAGTGGTGGTGATGGCCCATCGGCGACCCGGAGAGGCCAGCCACGCACCAGCAGCTGAGGGAGAGTGAGCTGAAGCCTTGCGGCAACAGAATCTTCCTCCAATGATGCCTGCTCCTGGTTTAGAAATCAAGTTCTTTTGAAGGAAATTAACACGAAAGGTAAAGGGAGATCCAAGCAATGTCGATCTGCTCAGAAACTGTGGAGAATCTTTGGATATGTCTCTACTGGACTAGACTGAGTTGAAAAACTGGACTCAGTGGAGCAGAGGAGGCATGGCCAAAGCTTTTGCAGCCTCTGGGCAGATAGACAGAAGTTAACTCATGCTTGGATTCTCCAAGCAGCGCACAGGAAAAGAAGGGAAGGAAGGAAGATGAAGGTCAAAGGAAATAAAGGAAGAGAGAAAGGAGGGAGATGGGAATGAGAAGGAGGGAGGCAATGATGGAAGGAGGGGGAGGGAAAAAGGAAGGAATGAAGGAGATTGGAATGAGAGAGAGGAAGGGTGTGATCATTACCAACCTAGCCAAGGAGAACAGGACAAGCAGCAGGAGCCTTGAGGAGGAGGTAAGTGCAGCCAGGCATCCCCTCACAGAAGCAGAGCTGGACTGGGCTGGGCTGCTGGGTCCTAATGCACCAGGAGCTCAAGATCTGGGTTGGGCACTTGCCCTCCACTGCCCAGGGCTCTGGGCAGCCCATGCCACATTTCGGGAGTCCTCCATTTGGCTTGAGAGAGACAGTGAAGCTTTGGACTAGGCTTTGCCACTCACCCTGGTCTCGCCTTCCTCTGCTGGAAACCTCCAGATCCACCCTTCCAGATTTGCCTGGCCCCTCACATGGAGGAGGGAGGAGAAAGTTTACAGCAAGCAGTTTCCTCCAAATCCAGCTTCCGCCTTGATAGATCTCTGGAGAGGAGGAAGGGGTAGTATGGGGGAATACTGTGTCAACAAGTCAGCATCCTTACCACACATGATTGAAAACTGGGATTCCCTTTTGAGAAGGGCCAGCCTTCCAAACTTGGAGTATTTTATCCGTTTACAAACTGCTAATCATACCTGGGCTTGGGGAGAAGGCCCTCTCCTTCCTCTGTGGATAAAATTCCCTAAACCTGGAATATGGTGTGTGTGTGTGTGTGTGCATGCACGCATGCGTGCAACTGTGTGCACATGCATGTGCTTTGCTGCCAGCAGTTTGGGGAGGCAAGGAGCTTGTGGGGCACCAAACTGTCCCCATATCAAGTTAGCCGGTACAACCTGTTCCATCCCGACCCAGCTGTCCTGAGTCAATCATGCCCAGTGAGTGGCATCGAATTGGCCACACCTACCCAGCCATGCCTGGCCAGTCATGGTGGCCCAGCTACTGGCCCTTTGAGGGCAACCATAATGCTGATGCAATCCTCAATGAAATTGAGTTTTACTCGTCTGGTCTAGATCCTAGGTCAGTAATGAGAGGAAGATGATGGTGAAAATCAGGATGGGACTTCTGGTGATGACGTCGAGATGAGTATGGCGAAGAAATCAGGGCTCTGACTTCTTATCTCAATCTACATGTTTGGAGGACTCCTTCGGGAGTATGCTGATCTTGGAGAGAGACGCGAAGGAGTAGGGAAACCCTAGGACTAATGAGGCAGAGGGCGACCGCCGGCTATGACGTGGGGATACCCTTTTAATCCAGGGTGCAAGCATCTGCCTTGTTTCAATGGCAGACTTGAAGTCTTGACAAACTATCTATAAGGGGAAGGAAGAATTTAATCAACTTGTTGTATCATCAAGTGGATAAGTGGACTGACTTATGAGTAGAAACAGCAGTGAGTGTTGGCAGAAAGGGAAGATCGCAGAGGAGAACAGGCAAAGCAGTGAGTCTCCAGAGATCGGGTGAGGGAGCCCTATAACTGCGAGGCCACTTGTAGGAGTGAGAGAGGCAGATTTTTAGAGGCAAAGACCGGCCCGAAGAACTAATTGGCATAAGTGAGTGATCGGAAGGGAGACAACAAGAAGAGCATGAACTGACTCTAAAACATACAGACTCAAGTAGTGGAAAGAAACCGAGAAAGAAGGAGGACTTGAAGAACTGTGGTGTGCTTGAGGGCGGCAGTTGACAGACAGCAGTTAGGAAAAGAAGAAGACAACGAAGCAGAAGGGGAAGAGGATGATGCAACAGCTGTGCTGAAATTATTTAGAACTATTTAGAAAAGAAGAATGTGGACAATTTTGCAAAGACTGAAAACAAAAGTAACTCAATCCAGAACTTAAAAAAAAAAAAGTTAAAGAAAAAGCAGTGAATGAACAGACTGCATAATAGTTTAGTGAAATAAGTTGCAATTATATACAATATTTATATATAATATTTATAATACCTATAGACAAGTACTCAAATCAATATTTATATTTATAAACAAGTGGAAAGCTTATGGATATCCTTATATATACGTATATGGTTATAAATGCCTATTTGAGTTAAATTGCAGTAATCACACTAAGGATATAATGAAATAATCGCACTTTTAAGATATAGTACTGTTGATATGAATGAGCACCGAAGCTTTCTCTCTCTGTCCTCTCTCTCTGTTTGGTTTCTCCTTTTTTACTATTACCAATTATTATTGAATAACTTAGAAATATATATAGATATTATTTAAATTGCTTATACCGCTTTAAGACTACTGTTTGTGGATTAATATAGGTAGAACAAGCTAAGTTAAGGAATTATTGAAAAGGGAAAAAAGGGGAAAGATATTGGATGCTAATTTGGGACAACATATATAAGATACTAAAAGAACAAGATAAAATTTTAAAAGAGATGACGAATATCACAACAGCGCTGAGAACCGGGAAAAAGACAATTGTAAATCCAGCGACAAAGATATTGATTGCTTCTCCAGCATCCCAAAGGACAACAGAAGAAATGGCTACAATGGAAAAACCAAATTCTGGATCAAATATCGAAAATGAGCAGACAGCATTGCTAACTATCCAAGAAACTATGATTAAGCTTCAAGAGGCAGTAGCTAAAAACCACAGTGAATTGAAAATGGATATGAATGAAATGAAAATAGAAATGAGAGAAATGAAAAATGAAGTTAAAAATGACATACAGAAATTAGATGACAAAATGGGAATTATACAACAAACACTGGAAAAAATGAACAGTCAATAAAAGCGGTAGAAAAAAGAACAGAACAAACAGAGAAGAAACTAGACTTAGTTGAACAGCAGATGAAAACATTGAGCAAAAACTTAGAAGACTCTCTCATCCACCTGGAAATGGATGAGCATTTTATCTTCGATTCCAGAATGTAACAGAGACAAAAGAGGAAGATTTACCAATGATAATGTCGGGATTAATAGCAGAGATGTTAAAAGGAGACAAGCATGAGATTCTAAATGAGTTGAACGATATATTAAGGGTAAGCACCAATTATGCCAGAAGACACCGATTGCCTAAAGAAGTACACATCAGATTTGCGAGGAAAAAAGTAAGAGATATAATTTATAGAATAACAAGAAATGAGCTGATAATGTACAAAGGGAAAGAGCTACAAACCCTGAAACAAACCCCGCGAAGAGTGAAGGAGTAAAGGAGAGATTCCTGATTACACAACTGATTAAACGAGATATAATATTTAGGTGGTTGATACCTGAAGGGATGCTGGTAACCTGGCAGGAGAAAAGGATTAAAGTTGACAATCTGGAGAAGGCACAGGATTTATATGAGCAACTAGTAAGCTTGGAATAGAAACAGAGCAGTAAATAGGAGATGGAATATAGAAGCCAGGAAGAACGACAACAGAAAATAATGGAAGGAGAACAAGAAGAAAGTAGTAGGGAGGAGGACGAGCAGCAGAGAGTGGAGGAAGTGGGACAAAAAACAAGGAGCCAAAAAAGAAACTAAAGTTAATAAAAAACAAAGACAGGTAGAGAATTAGGAGATGGAAAAAGAAATTCAATTATTATCAGTAAATATTAATGGTTTAAATTCACCAACAAAAAGAAAGTGTATCTAGGCAAAATTAATAAAACAAAAGGCAGATATAATATGCTTACAGGAAACACACATTAAAAAACAAGATATAAAATACCTGGAATGTCCTAAATTAGGAAAATTATATGCAGCATCAGCAGAAGAAAAGAGAAAAGGGATAGTGATATATGTTAAAGAGGGGATAAAGAAAAATTTAATTTATGCAGACCCAAAGGGAAGATTAATGATAGAGATATGAATAAATCAAAAATCAGTACTACTGGTAGCAATATATGCCCCAAACGTAAATCAGAAAGACTTTTATAAAAAATTACACAAAAAAATTAGAGAAATTGGAGTGAGGAATATCTGTATAATAGGATATTATAATGCCATAGTAGACAATAAAAAAGATTACGTAAGTGACAAAAAAAATAAAAATAAAAAAGTATTACCAACAACCTGTTTTGAGATAATGGAGGAGCTAAACTTAATAGATATTTGGAGAAAAATGGAACCAGAAAAAAAACCAATTTACTTTTTATTCCAATACACACCAATCCTGATCACGGATTGATATGGCATGGATGGATGGGGAAATTGGGGCAGAAATGCATACAATTGAAATATTACCAAATACGTGGGCGGATCACAACCCTATTAAAATAATCTGGAAAGGGGGAAGAAAACTAGATGAAGATGGATGTTAAATTTGCAAATATTAAAAGAAAAAGAATTTATTCAAAAATGTAGAAACGAATTGAGTTATTCCTTAAGGAAAACACAAAAGAACAGATCTATACAAAATTTATGGGACACCATGAAAGCTTATTTCCATGGAATTATTATAGCATATTCAGCAAAAAGAAACAAAGAAATGGGCACAACAGAAGATATTAGAGGAGGAAATTAGAAATTTAGAAATAGAATTACAAAATAAGCCACAAAGTGACAAAGTTAGAAACAATTGGATGTTAGAAAAACATAAATTAAATATATTAGACCAGGAAGAAATAGTAAAGAGCCTAAAACTAACAAAACAAAACTTCTTTGAGCAAGCAAATAAACCAGGGAGGTGGTTGTCATACAGACTGAGAAAAAAAAGAAAAAAGATTAATATATCAATTTCATGAGGAAACTGGTGAACTATAACATACAGTGGAAGGGAAGAAAAAGATTGCATACAAGTACTTTGAGAATCTGTATAAAGGGGAACAAGTAGATGGAAAACAAATAAAAGAATATCTGAATGGAGAAGAAACCCCATCAATAACAGAAGACATGAAAGAAATGTTGTAAAAAAAATAACAAAACTAAAATTGAAACAGGTGATTCAGAAACAGAAAAATAATAAAACGTCAGGCCCAGATGGATTCCCAGCAGAATGGTACAAAATAATAGATGAACTGAACTAATTGATAGAACCCTTGATGTTGGATATGTATAATGAGGCACTGATGAAAGCAAAAATACCGGACTCATAGAAGGAAGCACATATTACATTAATATTTAAAGACGGTGCAGATAAAAAACAGATTCAAAACTATAGGCCAATCTCATTGTTAAATGCCGACTATAAAATATTCACAACAATAATAGCGGAGAGATTGAAAAAACTATTAAATGACTATACACATCCAGACCAAAATGGATTTCTCCCAACAAGACAATTCAGGAATAACACTCGAATAATAGCAAATATTTTAGAGTACTATGAGGCGCATTCAGAGAAACAAGTGGCACTTGTCTTTCTGGATGCACAGAAGGCATTTGACAATTTAAATTGGGAATTCATGACACAGCAAATTAAAAATGTGAAATTAGGGGACCAATTTGAAAGATTAATAGAAACGATATACTCCACCTAAAGGGCAAATATATTATTAAATGGGGAAAGTACAGAGACCTTTAAAATAATGAAAGGAGTAAGGCAGGGTTGCCCACTATCACCTCTGCTCTTTATCCTAACACTTGAAAGTTTCTTAATAAGAATTAGACAAAATTCGGAGATAACAGGAACTAAAATTTAAAGAGTATAAAATTCAGTCCTTTGCAGATGATTTGGTATTCATTATAGAAGACCCGCTAGAGACAGGAAATAGCTTAATGTGAGAATTAGAAAAATATGGAGATGTAGCAGGGTTAAAGATTAATAGAAAAAGACTAAAATGATAACTAAAAATTTGAAGGAAGAACAAAATAAAGAATTAAAAAGAATAATAGGACTGAAAATGACAAAGAAAGTTAAATATCTTGGAATATGGCTAACTGCAAAGTGCTCAACTTTAAAAGAACAAAAAATTAAAGGTTGCATCATAGTGTGGGCAAAAAACTTTGGTTACAATATAGATCTGGTGGATTGGGAAATAATTTGGAACACAAATTATAAACTAACACAATTAGCAGCACTTAAAGAAAATATATACAAAAAATTTTCTCATTGGCATTTACCACCAACGAGATTGGCTAAAATGTACCCAAACGTGAATCCGACCTGCTGGAAGTGTAAAAAAATGCAAGGGACTTTTTATCACATATGGTGGACCTGCCCAGAAACACAAAAATATTGGACAAAAATTTGGAAATGGGTGCAAGAAATTA